>NC_052332.1:10023408-10080908 GCF_016432855.1 Salvelinus namaycush | reverse complement strand
GCTGGTAAATCAGCATAATCAATTAGACCATGCTGGTCAGACCTGTTTGACCAGCTACTGTAGACCAGCGATGGGCAAATATTTGTCTTTTTTTGGAACTCAGTCGGCGTCTCAACTTACCGTCGAGAGTTATAATGGTAAAACACACAAGGTGCAATTTTGAAATTTGGTTGTGCATCGGCAATTTTTTAAATCTTACTATGTCAGTCACTGACAGTCATTCAATTAGCCCATGTCAGCTACCATTTTTTGATTTATAAATTAGTCTAGTCAGCTATCAAACTTGTAGTAATCATGGGGCCCCCATTGATTTTGTTAGTCACTCTCACTCAGATATCATATTCAAAACTGCTAACTTTTCTCTTCAACCTATGGCAAAATGTGTAGAATTACAAGGACTTAGCTGTAAAACTGCACATTTTGAGTAGAGGGCCAACAAATTACAAAAGGCTAGGGCCGGATCTGACTGTATTATGTGGGTACGCAGACCTGCCAGCCACTGCGGCCCCTCATGATGAGTTCAGTGGAGGGGGATGAGGGGATAGAGCACAGCAACAGCAACACAACACAGCACTGGGATGGATGCGGCTGCCACACACACACACACACACACACACACACACACACACACACACACACACACACACACACACACACACACACACACACACACACACACACACACACACACACACACACACACACACACACACAGGGTATGGTTAGGGATAGAAGCTGATGCTATTCTTCATAGTTTTACCTTACTGGATCGCCTCCAGGCCCGTTTGAGCAGCATGGTCTAGAAATAAGACACATTATTTCAAAGAGCACTCCATTCAAGATAGACTCCCATCTCCGCAGCACTCCACCAATCAGGCCTTTATGGTAGAGTGGCCAGACAGAAGCCACTCCTAAGTAAAAGGCACATAACAATCAGCTTAGAGTTTACCAAAAGGCACCTAAAGGACTCAGACCATGAGAAACAAGATTATCTGGTCTGATGAAACCAAGATTGAACTATTTGGCATGAATGCCAAAGAGTTAAGGCTGTAATGTAATGTAACAAAACGTGGAAAAAGTCAAGGGGTCTGAACACTTTCAGAGGGCACTGTATGTAGAGTAGTTGGAATAAGTGGATATACTTTATACGCAAACCATCAACTACAGGGCCAAACCATCAACTACAGGGCCAAACCGTCAACTACAGGGCCAAACCGTCAACTACAGGGCCAAACCGTCAACTACAGGGCCAAACCGTCAACTACAGGGCCAACCCATCAACTACAGGGCCAACCCATCAACTACAGGGCCAACCCATCAACTACAGGGCCAAACCATCAACTACAGGGCCAAACCATCAACTACAGGGCCAAACCATCAACTACAGGGCCAAACCGTCAACTACAGGGCCAACCCATAAACTACAGGGCCAAACCATCAACTACAGGGCCAAACCATCAACTACAGGGCCAAACCGTCAACTACAGGGCCAACCCATCAACTACAGGGCCAACCCATCAACTAAAGGGCCAACCCATCAACTACAGGGCCTAACAATCAACTACAGGGCCAAACCATCAACTACAGGGCCAAACCATCAACTACAGGGCCAAACCATCAACTACAGGGCCAAACCATCAACTACAGGGCCAACCCATCAACTACAGGGCCAAACCATCAACTACAGGGCCAAACCGTCAACTACAGGGCCAAACCGTCAACTACAGGGCCAACCCATCAACTACAGGGCCAACCCATCAACTAAAGGGCCAACCCATCAACTACAGGGCCTAACAATCAACTACAGGGCCAAACCATCAACTACAGGGCCAACCCATCAAGTCTACAGACCCCTTGCACTGTTTTCTAAAATGGGATTCAATTCGATTTTTTAACCAACAAATCTATGCAACTTATTCCACATCTTCAAAGTGAAATACATTTTTTTTTAAATGTCCAAATGTATAAAAACCTGTGATAAACAAAGATGTCCTGATTGCAAATTGCAGTGTATTCGAAGGTTCAAAAGGGCTTCTAAAGTTGGTAATTTCCACTTTAAAATGTCAGACTTGATTTACCCTAACTAAAAATGTATAAACTCATAAAAATTGTCCAATAATTATAATCCACATAATTATTCACAGTTCCTGTTGCTGCAGGATTATTTTCCTGCTGTGAGAAACTGGTCAAATAAGATGTATTTGCCATTTTGTATTGCAGTATTACCTAATGGCCTTGTGGCAAACAGGCCAGTAATGAGGAGTGAATGTGATGTTGTTGATCCTCTGTATTGCTGTGGCAGCATCATGTTATGGGTATGCTTGTCACTGGCAGGGAGTGGGGAGTTTGTCAGCATCAAAATAAACATGAAAGGAGCCAAAGCCCAGGTAAAAAGTTTGTGGAAAACCTGCCGTAGTCTTCTGAAAACCTAACCCTGGGAAAGAGTTTTATTTTTCAGCGGGACAAATACACAAATTGTATAGCCAAAGACCCACCAGAATGGCTTTCCAAGAGGTGGTGTCTCAGTCCTGACTTAAATCTGCTTGAAAATCAGAGACAAGGTTGGAATATTGCTGTCCATCAATGATTCCCAAACTATTTTACTGAGCTTGAGCAATTTTGTCAAAATCAATGGATATGTGTTGCCCTAAATGTTGCGCAAGTTTGGTAGAATCTTAATCAAAATGATTCACAGCCGTACTGGCTGCCAACGGGGCTTCCACCAACGATCAACTCTGGGGAGCGAAGACATACGCAATCAAGACATCTACATTTTTTATTCATTTGGAAAATGTTCTATGATTTTTCTTTCAGTAGATAGTGTAGATTGGTTTGGGGAAAAATGGATTTATTAATACCCTTTTTAGATTTTATTTCAAGGTAGCAAAATGTGAAGACTGCAAGGGGTGTGTAGAGTATCAAAGTATTGATAAGAGACACTTCACACTGGTTCTGATCAGTAACCCCCCCTCTCTCTATCTCCATCCCCTTTTTCTCTTTCCCTGCCCCACAATGTCTCCCAGAGTGGAAGAGGGTCATACTTGAAAGGCCAGGTTGTGTACACTGTAAAAAAAAAAAAAAGAGAGATGTTTCCACATACAATTGTGAGGTAACCAGTTGCGATAGGATTGTGAATTTGTTCAACAGAAATTTCACACACAAACATTTTGTTGAGAAAAATCACAATCCTATTGCAGCTGGTTGCCTTGTACGTTGAAGCAACTTCGTTTTCTTCGTTTTCTTCCTTGTTTCTCTTTTATAGTGTAGCCATTGGGTCCATGTCTAATTAACCCAGCAGATCATGAATAATACATTGACAGGATTCATTTTACATCCTGGCACCGCAGATGCCTCATCCCCCTCCGATGTAGAACACAAAATAACAGTGTTCCAAATTCCCGCTTCCAGTTCCACCCGGCTCCAGATACAGACGCAAAGAAAATACAGTCTAAGATGCTGCTGTAATTAAGGCTTTAATTAAAACTAATCAAGGGGTAAGAACCCAATAAATTCCCCTGATGGATATTAAATCTGTGTGAAAGAGTGTCAGGGAGATGGAGAGAGGGCATGTAGGAATATTAAGCCAGGCTACATCAGGCTAAAGAGACTAATTGGAGTTGGCAGGTATGGAATATGCTTCAGGAGGCTAACGGGCTAACTACCAATAGACTCACTTTGTTCACATAAGGCTTCCAACGATGCTCCTTTACCACCTCATTTGTCTGTTGGACGCAAACAGTTCACAGACTCAGCACCACTAGACCCTCAATAGACTATAGCTACTGGCTGCCTTACATTTCCTCAGAGCTAAACGTGTTTAGCGCTGGGCTGGAACAGAAACCTGCACCACCCTGTAGTTTTTCTGGGACTGCAGTGATCTGGTTCCCTTACCGTGCATCTCATCAAAAATGAAACGTGTTAGTGCCGGGCTGGAGCAAAACCCTGCACGCCCTATAGTTCTCCTATTGTGATAACTGTTGTCAGTGGGTAAGTGGTGGTTTAACACTTACAGTGGCATCTCTGTGCGGCTCATCTATGGAGCCGTCTTTAGGCCTTAAGGTGACGGTCAGCTCCAGTGTTCCCAGGTCTACATCAGGGTAGTGAGGGTCCTGCAGTGTTAGAGTAACTGGTATCGCCCTGCACAGGAATAGATGACATTCAACTCGTGTGTGTGTCTGTCTGAGTGTGTGTGTGTCTGAGTGTGTGGGTGTCTGTGTGACACCAGGTCTCAGGCAGGGTCCGGTTCAACTGGAGGAGCAGAACAGAGGAAATCAGAGGAAAACAGGTTGCAAAACCCGGGAGCCACAATAGCTGATGACGTAATGCGGTCAAGTGGTTTCGTGTGGCTAAGGTGGTAAGTGTCGTGAGTTCAATTTGTGCAGGGATGGTCATATACACAGACTGAAAATGCATGCACTCGCTGTACTGTAAGTCGCTTTGGAGAAAAGCTTCTGCTAAGTGGTGTATATATTATACTTCTGTCAGACAGGTGATCTGCATACTGTATGTACAGTATGTGCCAATACAGTTTACAAACAGGTGATATACAGATGCCATAGGCCTACAGTACCGCTGTTGCTCCAGGGACTCCAGGTAGAGGTAAGCTGAACCCATGAAGTCATCCTGAAGGCCGAAGTCATAGTCAAACACCTGCAGGGAAAACACACACCATCTGTGTTAGAGTGTGTGTGTTAGAGTGAGTGTATGTGTGTGCGCGTGCATGTGCGTGTGTGTGTGTGTGTGTGTTCGTTACCTTGACATAGAGAGGATCCTGCAGACTGTCCACCAGTAGTTTAGTCCCCTCGTCCCAGACAGGGTTAAGGTTCTTGTGGATGGTCTTACTGCGAAACACCTCTTTCCCGCACAGCTTAAACTTCACATACGGATCACTGGTACCTAAGAGGGTGGAGAAAGAGAGAGAGAGAGAGAGAGAGAGAGAGAAAAAAAAAAGAGAGAGAGAGAGGGAGAAAATAAAAAGTGAGAGAGAGAGAAGAAAGTGAGACAGACTTTTCATGATTTAGTTTTTTTTACAAACACATTATTCCAGTCCATCCCTGTCCCTCCCAACCCCCCTAAAGATAGATGGACAGATATACTGTATATGACTCTACCTCCTCTGTCCCGTATGGCCAGGTTGTGTCCTCTCTTCAGCACTATGTCCAGCTGGTACATCTCTGAGCTGGGCAGAGCTCTGTCTGAGTTAACCCCCGAGGCATCAGTGGCACCCATAACCTGGGGAGAGAGGGGAGACAGACGTTTAAAAATACAGTGTTAAACACACAACCTAACACACACAGACACACACAGCATCACACACACAAACATGCATGCACACACACAGTTTCACAGGCATACACACACAGACAAACAAACAGAGAGAGCGAGAGAGAAAGAGAGAGAGAGAGAGACAGAAAAACACAAAGCACACACACAAAGCCTAATAAAACTGTCATCCTGAAAAATATGTTGGCTAAAACACAGCGTTGGAACGAGGAAAGGGGTGTGACACAGCTTCACAAAACCAACTTCCTGAAACCTCCTGCACCAGAGATGCTTTCAGCATCACAGCTCCTACAGGAGCGATGCCTTCACCAGCAAACACAGTCAAGAGCATAATATTCACCATAAAAGCGACCGTGAGCTTAGTCCCGTTCCTCTGCTGTGGGTGTGTGTAGGCAGGGCACACACGTTTCCAGTGAGCAGACGGCTATCAGTGTGGGCCTCATGTACCAAGAGAAAACCAATGAAACAGCACATCTACAGGGACACCACTAACAGGATGTTGCATGAGAAAGACTTCCTGAGCTGAGTGTGAGCTTCTTATCTACAATACATATCCATTCCGGTGTTGCTCCACTTCCATAACCAGGTCCACTGTCATCACCATGCATTACCGAGGCCGGTCAGTGTGTGCATCTACTGTATTCAACAATTTCCTGCTACTGGTTCTTCAGGAATTACACTTCTGGTGAAGGGAAGGTCAGCTGATATATTGTCCCCACTTACACCAAAAAAACACATTTTGTGATCAGGACATAGACCAAGCCCAGGGATAAACACCAACTCTACAGTAGTGCATCCCTGATCACATAGTTATTACAGTGTACACACACTGGCAGTGCCCGCTTTGTCTGAGTTTGGTTCCGTGGATATACATAGCTGTACCTCATAATTACACTGTGGTTACCATAGTAATTCTCTCTCGCTCTCGCTTTCTCTTTCTCCATCCAGACGCACAGACACACTTAAATCAATGGCGGTCAGCAACTTTAATCCAGTCGACAGACAGGTGAGCTATTCAGCACATACACTTAAAATGAAGTGTTCTGTAACACCTAAACAAACACATCCTTCTGAGAGGTTTTGAAAGATGACATGATGTGTTGTAACACCACTTAATCAAGTGTTGTGTAACACCTTCCCAGGGACTGGGAGCCCTACCGGAAGAGGTTGAAAGCACCATTTTGGTGTTTCGAGTTCTGTTTAGTGCAGAATTAGATACCTTCTCTTTTGGTGTTGTTTCCCCTCTCTAAATCTTCTGAACACGATCACAGTGCTTCAGCGTGAGAACAGTTCTTCTGCAGGATGTTAAAAATGGATTCATGTTCAGTATCTGATCGTTTGCCCGTTTAACCCATTTTGGTAGGCTTGTTGAGCACAGTGCTCAATCCACCAGCAGTATCTAAAGGTTTTACAACAAGCACTATATTTGCTTCTTCTGTCAAAAGGTAGAAATGTGTGAACGGGTAGTCTCACCATTGAACGTCATTTTGATTGATGGTTTTGATATCCATTCATCACGATCCATTCCACCTCATGGCACAACAAGCTGCTTAATACTCATATAGAAGTTGACTTTTCGTTCTTCAAACATGCATACAACATTCTGTAAAATAATCATAAAGTCTAAAACATTTGAATTACCCATAATCCTCTAAAAAAAACGAGCCACGTGACAAGATATGATTCAAACCAAATCAGTTCAATCACAAAATGTTCTCTCTTTGGTTAGTTATCCTCATAAAAGTTACTTACATTTTTAGCAACATATTACGTTGGATTTATTCTTACATTTTTTGGGTAAAATCATTGAAACGACTTGCATTCATTTTCTATTAAGTATATGTTTTTTTGGTTTGTTGTTGTTGTCAATTTAAATTCACCCCGGAATAATGTTTTACAGTGTGGCTGTGTGGTTGAGTGTGTGAAAATTCAAATCAATTCCAAAGAAATGCACCATCTTACTGCCCCAAGGGTTCAATTGCCGCTTCCGTCTGTCCCACTTTCACTCCTTCTCTGTCTCCTCCTGTTTCTATTCTGTCTAAATAAAGCATTGAAAAAGGTGGAACTCCACAAAAATATTCTCTACAAGTTGTTATCATTAATCAACATTTAGGCTATAACTCATTTGCATCTATTATTAACCATTTGATTGTATGAGAGACAGTCTGCCCCAATTTTTTTTTACCAAAATAGAGAATAATTTTTATGCTGCCTTTTACATGCACTGACCCCCCCTACCCCCCCACCCCCCCCCCAACGCTCTCCTAAAAACAATATTCAGATTGAAGAACCACTTTGGGCGTTTCAGAGTACTTCTATTCTGTTTTAAAACGTTCTTTGTCTCATAACACTAACATTGGTGTTTACATCCAAACACCAGATCTCCGGTTAGGTGCATTACCTTTCATGGTTTCATTACACAATCATGGTGTTTTGAGTCTTTCTATTTTTACAGTGTAGTCATCAGATATCTGCCATCTCATGACATCAACCATAGACCATCACAGAGACACAACCTCTCTGTGCACACAATCAATAGGTGATCAATAATAGTGATCTGTACTAACAATCAATCATAGTGATGTGATTAGTCTTGCTATGGCTGGGAGGAGGGGAGGGAGGGGTAGTCGATAGACTACGAACAGGAGAGAGATATTGGCCAAACAACGACAAAGACACTTGACTGGCCTGGTACAATTGAGCCAATGGAGAAAATGTCAAAAACTAAAACCAATGTGACTGTATGCCTGCCTATTAGGCTGTGGCCCTGAGTAGTGCATTATGTACAGTGAATGAATAAGGTTTGATCCTGGACTAAGCCATATGTCTAACCAACCAGGCTGTGCGTGTGTGAACAACAAGCTGCTTGCAGCTGATCTCCACAGGCCCTAAATCAGGAGATCAGAGCCGCTGGGCTTATAATACACACTGATCAGGTACAATCCTTTCAGCAGGCACTGATTTACATGCAGTACAGGGTATTTCAGGAGAGAGACTGTGTGTGTGTGTGTGTGTGTGTGTGTGTGTGTGTGTGTGTGTGTGTGTGTGTGTGTGTGTGTGTGTGTGTGTGTGTGTGTGTGTGTTGGTTATTTAGTGGGACAAGCAGCCAGTATAGGCGATCTCCGTGAGTTCTGTGACATGACAACAGACATGTTTCAACTGGTTAAATATACCGTGAGCTCAACTTTGTGACCAAATCGAGAGAAAAAAATTCAGAGGGGGGTTTAAATGTACAAAAGCAATCAAAGAATTAGACTGTGATTACCATAGTAATTCTCTCCCTCTCTCTCTCTCTCTCTCTCTCAACACAACCCATTCCCCCCTTCAGTCACCATCCACCCTCCCACATGCTCCCTCCCCCCTCAGAAACCATGCAGCTGTATCCACTGGTTAAAATGGGAGAGAGAGTGAAGTGGTTGCCATTTTGGAGACAGAAATGTTTTCAGAGCAGTAATCTTCTCTGATTGATTGAGAGTTTCAAGGGCACTATCATAATTAAGTAACATAATAGATGCAAAGCATTTCAAATCATGCACCCCCCCCCCCCACAATTCTTTTTTTACTTTGTCCCTGAAGCATTTAAAAGCAGGGTACTCCCACATCATATGAAGGAATGTGCCTATCTGATTTAGAGGACACAGTGAACAGTTTTCATCGTAAAACCTTCCTTGGTGTTAAATGCAGTCTGTGAACAAACTTAAAATGAATTGATGGTTCAGATTACAGGATGCCAAGGTCATATTTTTGCCATATTCTGTTCCAGTTAAAGGGTTGTTCAGATTCAATTAGATCTGTGAACCGTACTTTTTAATGGCTAGCTCAGGATATGAATTTACCAAAGGTTGTTTATATACAGTGTTGTAGAGATCAGTCCTTTCAGGAGCCCACATAATTTATTTTTTAAATCCCATCATTGGATGGTTCGGTAGTTGGGTTTCCCAAGTAGCTGACCTAAATTGTAAATTATAGGGAAAAAAAGGAGTTTCCTGATAACGTGTATGTATTTTTCGATTCTTGGAATGTTCTCAAACCATTACTGTCCATGATTATGGGTAAGGGTACCGGATTCCACATTTGGACCATTGGGGGGGATGCAAAAGGCCGCCCTCCAGATAGCAAGGTATTATTGTGAAATTTTGGAGTATGGGCATAACATTTTGATTCCCAGTTATATAGTAAAAAAATAATTGTGTCAAATAGAAATAGTGTGAGCAATAATAGGACCAAAGCGTAGTTGACATTGTTTAAGGGACATATCAGCGAAGACCACCTCTTCCAGGGCAATAGGAGACACCATATTTCTCTCTATACTCAGCTAGGGGACAGAAGAATGCTAGTGCCTGAAAATACAATTTAAAAAGTTTGGTACGGATAGTCCTAATTCTTTCCCTCTTTGAACATTTGTTACATTTATCCGTGATCATATACCTTGCCATATACATTTTTGAAACCACACTATGAAATGTATCCCAATAACCAGAAGGGGGAGACAAGGGAAGCATTGAACTACAGAAATTCAGCCATTTTGACCATTGATATTCTGCCGGTTAAAGCAACTGGGATATTATTGTATCTACTGAGGTTAGATTGAATTCATTTCAAATCAAATCAAATTTTATTTGTCACACGCGCCCGAATACAACAGGTGAAATTACAGTGAAACGCTTACTTACAAGCCCTTAACCAACAATGCAGTTTTAAGAAACAACCTAAATAATGTAAGACATAACAATAACAAATAATTTAAGAGTAAATAACAATAGCAGGGCTATATACAGGGGGTACTGGTACAGAGTCAATGTGCGGGGGCACCGGTGTCGAGGTAATATGTACATGTAGGTACGCATGTACATATTACCTTGTATGCAAATAGCCTAGGTAGCCATTTGATTAGATGTTCAGGAGTCTTATGTCTTGGGGTCGAATCTGTTTAGAAGCCTCTTGGACCTAGATTTGGCGCTCCGGTACCGCTTGCCGTGCGGTAGCAGAGAGAACAGTCTATGACTAGGGTGGGTGGAGTCTTTGACAATTCTTTGGGCCTTCCTTGATATAGAGGTCCTGGACGGCAGGAAGCTTGGCCCTAGTGATGTACTGGGCCGTACGCACTACCGTCTGTAGTACCTTGCGGTCGGAGGCTGAGCAGTTGCCATACCAGGCAGTGATGCAACCAGTCAGGATGCTCTCGATGGTGCAGCTGTATAACCTTTTGAGGATCTGAGGACCCATGCCAAATCTTTTCAGTCTCCTGAGGGAGAATAGGTTTTGTCTTGCCCTCTTCACGACTGTTTTGGTGTGCTTGGACCATGTTAGTTTGTTGGTGATGTGAACGCCAAGGAACTTGAAAATCTCAACCTGCTCCACTATAGCCCCGTCGATGAGAATGGGGGTGTACTCGGTCCTCCTATTCCTGTAGTCCACAATCATCTCCTTTGTCTTGATCACGTTGAGGGAGAGGTTGTTGTCCTTCCACCACACGGTCAGGTCTCTGACATCCTCCCTATAGGCTGTCTTCATCGTTGTCAGTGATCAGGCCTACCACTGTTGTGTCATCAGCAAACTTAATGATGGTGTTGGAGTCGTGCCTGGCCATGCAGTCATGAGTGAACAGGGAGTACAGGAGGGGATTGAGCACGCACCCCTGAGGGGCACCCGTGTTGAGGATCAGTGTGGCATACGTGTTGTTACCTACCCTTACCACCTGGGGGCGGCCCATCAGGAAGTCCAGAATCCAGTTACAGAGGGAGGTGTTTAGTCCCAGGTTCCTTAGCTTAGTGATGAGCTTTGAGGGCACTATGGTGTTGAACGCTGAGCTGTAGTCAATGAATAGCATTCTCACATAGGTGTTCCTTTTGTCCAGGTGGGAAAGGGCAGTGTGGAGTGCAACAGAGATTGCATCATCTGTGGATCTGTTGGTGAGGTATGCAAATTGGAGTGGGTCTAGGGTTTCTGTGTTGTGGTGAGCCATGACCAGCCTTTCAAAGCATTTCATGGCTACAGACGTGAGTGCTACGGGTCATTTAGGCAGGTTACCTTAGTGTCCTTGGGCACAGGGACTATGGTGCCCAATGATGGGGATCTGGGTCTGGTCGGATATCTGCAGTATCTCCCTCCCGTCGGACTCATTGAAGAAAAACTCTTTGTCTAATCTGAGGTGGGCGCTCGCAGTTCTATTGAGTCATAGGAGACAGTAGCAGCAACATTATGTACAAACCAAGTTACGAACAACGCGAAAAAACAAACAAAATAGCATGATTGGTTAAGAGTCGATAAGACGGCAGCCCTACCCTCCGGCGCCATCTTACAATCTTACAATTTGAGCTTTCTGTTAAAGTTTCCGCCGATGGTTTTATCTAAGGAAGCAAATATATTGACTCCCAAATATTTAAAATGGGAAACGGCAACATAGCAGTTCTGAACACAAACTAGGTCATATAGCAACCTGTTTTTGTAACAACAGAACACAGCCTTGAAGGAAGAATGAATTCTAGCGAGCTCCATTTGATTAGCGTTGTTGTGTTGCACTTCAAACAAACGACAGTAAAACGCATTTGGTTCAGACGGGTTGGTTGGGGCATGTTGCTTGCAATTTCCAGCCCCAGAATTGAGGGTTTGATTTCTGTACGGGCCACATATTACTGTACATTGATTAAAAGCATATGCTAATGATGTAAATTACCA
Source organism: Salvelinus namaycush (assembly GCF_016432855.1). Classification (NCBI taxonomy): domain Eukaryota; kingdom Metazoa; phylum Chordata; class Actinopteri; order Salmoniformes; family Salmonidae; genus Salvelinus; species Salvelinus namaycush. The sequence continues at coordinate 10,068,947 of NC_052332.1, read as the reverse complement.
TATTCAGCATATGTTAGAGAGCACAGTCACAGAAGATACAATCACTTTGAAGTGCAGTATACCTTTCAATTAAACATATGTTAGAGTGTCTAGTGACACAGAAACCATGCTTGCATAGCGATAATCCTCAAACATGAGAAGAATTACATATCTCCTTCATCCCAGCACAGACATGTGTGATGAAACCAGTTAGGGAACCGAGGGAGACATGTGTACCAACATGATTCATTCACTTTGATGTTACTGTGATTTCTCCCTGACCTAGATAGCTGCCAAATCAAGTCATCTCCTGAGAGTGTGAGTCACCCACTGAGTCACCCACTGAGTCACCCACTGAGTCACACACACACACACACACACACACACACACACACACACACACACACACACACACACACACACACACACACACACACACACACACACACACTGCATCTGGATTTCCCACATGTAAGACACACTATTCAAACTTGTCAGGGAACCTGTCAGAGGAACAGAGACACACACACACAGAGAAAACATTTCACACTGGTCCCATGATGACAAGACAGGTATCCACTAGAGAACCTATCCAGCCAGCAGAAGGACTGTGTGCAAGATAGAGAAATACTGCAAGCCACAATTTAGTACAGACACCAACAGTAACATATTCAAACAATGAAACCCTTGAAAACCATAGCATGGGGAAGCAAGGGTTAGGTGGCATGGGGAAACAGCGGGTAGGAGGCAGGGAGGCAGGGGACAGCAGCTTAAGCTCACCGGTAGCAGTCATCCGCATATTGAGGTCAGATCATGTGACTCGTCCCGTAACCCTTGAAACGCCAATTCATGAAGTGAGAGAGAGAGGAGATAGAGATGGTTGTGGAGAATGGGAGGGAATGAGAGATAAAAGGAGAACGGAGGGGAGAGTGGGAGAAACGGGCATAGAAGGAAAGAGGGAAAGAGAGAGAAAAAGAGGGGAATGCCAAAGGCACTACTTAGGGACAACAAGCTCCACTCATCCAGAAAACAGCCACCTCCTCTCCTCCATTCATCCTCACATCCGCTCAGTCCCTAACCTCATCTGAGACACACACACACACACACACACACACACACACACACACACACACACACACACACACACACACACACAGAGAGTCACACATACTGCCCCCTCAGACAGACAAGGCCAGACTCACTCTCTGCACTATCATAGCCTGTGTCCTCTGAGAGAAAACCAAGATAGATGGAGGGCGATAGAAAGACATTTAATGACAGGGAAGACAGGAGAGCTCAGAGGACTAGGGGGAAAGATACTAAGCTGAACGAAGGGATGACAAAGAGGTAGGAGTAGAAGGAGGAGGAAAAGTGGGAGGGAGAGGAGAAGTGAAGTCTTAGCTCCTGGCTATAATCCCTGGAGTGGATACCTCTTGATTGACAGGTGCTAAGCCAGTTATGTAACCGCTGAGGCGGTCCGACAGCTCTCAGTTTGTTCAGTCACGTGTCTGTGTACGCTACAGTCGGAACCAACCAACGACAGGAGTCAAGCCAGGAACCAATCAAACAACAACAGAAGATATAAAAAGGGACAAATAAACCAATGGGAAACAACATCTACAAATGAAACTTAATTGATGGCTGGCTGATTGGTTGACTGATCGATATCTTGGACACCTGTTGTCGAATTGAATATGCAAGAGTAAACCTTTAATATTCCAATCAATAATCTTTTCAAATAAATGATCAATACAGACTGATCTTACTGAGGATGTCTCTTAAAGGCCCACCCATTCACTATCCCACATAGAACATTCTCACTTCAGTGTCAGTGTCATGGATAGATCCTGGTCTGAGTTTGCTGACCAACCAGGGTTTCTGTTAAGAAAACCGGCAGCATTTTAAATTAACGGACATTTGAGGAATTTACCGGACCCCTATGCATTGGGTACTCAGAATGACAGAAATCACATTTAGATTATGGCAGTTCATATTAACGGAACATGCAAGTCGAGGACGTGACAATGTGCGGTCCTTCTTACCGAATTCTGCTGGGCACTTTGAAGATTTTGGAATAACTCTCCACATTTACTTTTCCTCGGCCAACAAGACGAGTAATGAACAGCTCAATCCCTAACCTATGTCAATCTACTATTCCCAATAGTAGAGAAGTTGACCTATTTGTCAGCTTGTTGAGAAAGAAATAGCCTTTTCCAAACTGTCTCAGGGACAGTTGTGGGACGATAGACCCCAAATTCATACAACCAGTAGGCTATGCATGAATATTCGTTTCTGTCACGGCGGTTGAAAGGAGAGGACCAAGGTGCAGCGTGGTGAGCGTACATTTTCTTTATTTTAATCAAAATGACACCGAACAAAAACAATAAACACTACAAAAACAAACCGTGAAGCTCAAAGGCTATGTGCCCTAAACAAAAGTCAACTTCCCACAAAGACAGGTGGGAAAAAGGGCTACCTAAGTATGGTTCCCAATCAGAGACAAAGATAGACAGCTGCCTCTGATTGAGAACCACACCCGGCCAAACACAAAGAAATAGAAAACATAGAAATAAAGAAACTAGAATGCCCACCCTAGTCACTGGCCTAACCAAAATAGAGAATAAAAGCCTCTCTATGGCCAGGGCGTGACAGTTTCATAATGAAATTAGCAGGAAAACACAAAAGGGCACCGCACATGTGAGGGGTTTCATGTTTTCATGTGACAGAGATGAAAACATCTGTCAGAAATGTAGAACGAGGGGAGATCTAAGACGCAACAACTAGCATGGGTTGCTAATATAAATAGGATTGTGCCTTTGGCTACTGTAAAATGAAAGAAAGTTAGGTAACACTTTACTTGACACCCACTGTCATAACCATGTCATAATATGTCATAACAGCTGACATAACTTGTCATAAACTGCCATAATATGGTCATAACACTGTCATTACACATATATGTTACACCTGTAGTAACATATATTGCGTTATTTTATGGCTGGTTATGACACCTACATAAGAGTGTCAAAACCCACATTTATTCAAATTAGTTTTTCCACTGACAAGAAGTTAACTTTCATTTGAAAGTTTGTTTCTTAAATCCTTTGTTTTTTTAATGTAATTAATTCTTTACAGTCATGTTTTTTCATCATATTTTTAATAACATGCGCCGAATACAACAGGTGTAGACCATACAGTGAAATGCTTACTTACAAGCCCTTAACCAACAATGCAGTTAAGAAAATACCTAAAATAAGTAAGAGATAAAAGTAACAAATAATTAAAGAGCAGCAGTAAAATAACAATAGCAAGGCTATATACAGGGGGTACCGGTACAGAGTCAATGCACGGGGGCACCGGTGTCGAGGTAACTGAAGTAATATGTACATGTACGGCCTGTCAGGAAGTCCAGGATCCAGTTGCAGAGGGAGGTGTTCAGTCCCAGGGTCCTTAGCTTAGTGATGAGCTTTGTTGAACGCTGAGCTGTAGTCAATGAATAGCATTCTTACATAGGTGTTCCTTTTGTCCAGGTGTGAAAGGGCAGTGTGGAGTGCAATAGAGATTGCATCATCTGTGGATCTGTTGGGACGGTATGCACATTTGGAGTGGGTCTAGGGTTTCTGGGATAATGGTGTTGATGTGAGCCACGACCAGCCTTTCAAAGCACTTCATGGCTACAGACGTGAGTGCTACGGGTCGGTAGTCATTTAGGCAGGTTACCTTAGTGTTCTTGGACACAGGGACTATGGTGCTTGAAACATGTTGGTATTACAGACTCAGACAGGGAGAGGTTGAAAATGTCAGTGAAGACACTTGCCAGTTGGTCAGCCCATGCTCAGAGTACACGTCCTGGTAATCCGTCTGGCCTTGCGGCCTTGTGAATGTTGACCTGTTGAAAGGTCTTACTCACATCAGCTGCGGAGATCGTGATCAAATACACTTTATGACACTGTCATGAAGCATTATGACCATCATAATCATATAAGCCAGATAGGCCTATTACGTACATGCCCTTATGTCAGTCATCAGTCAAAAAGAGGGTGTCTTGTCCTGCTCCTGAAATCTGCTCCTACATTCATCCCAGTCATCAGCAACAGAGCACTGGGGTAGTTGCATGTCTGAGATCAATGTGTGCACAATTACAATGATAATTTAACATGGTCAATGTTATATAAAAATGTTCTATAACATAAACGTACTCTTGACAGGTAGGCTATGGTGTAATGGAATGTTTTGCATTGTGTGGTAGGTTTTGACACTCTTATGTAGGTGTCATTAAATAAAATAACTACCGTGGTAGGTTTTGACACTCTTATGTAGGTGTCATTAAATAAAATAACTACCGTGGTAGGTTTTGACACTCTTATGTAGGTGTCATTAAATAAAATAACTACCGTGGTAGGTTTTGACACTCTTATGTAAGTGTCATTAAATAAAATAACTACCGTGGTAGGTTTTGTGGGTTTTGACACTCTTATGTAGGTGTCATAACCAACCATAAAATAACTCAATATACGTCACAACAGGTGTAAATATATGTGTCATGACAGTGTTATTACCATATTATAAACAGGTTATGACAAGTTATGTCAGCTGCTATGACATATCATGACATGGTTATGACCGTGTCATAATGTGCTATTACACTGGATGTCAAGTAAAGTGTAACCGAAAGTTGATAGAAAATACTGTAATTGCCTAAAAGAATATGGTCTGAATTTTGGCTAGGCTACTTTAAGGCAAGGTAAGACATGCCTCATAATATGTATTAAAACATTCCGGTTTCAAACAATGAAGTATATGTTTTCAAAATGCATTCTGCCTCCAGCTCATTGCAAAGTGGTGTGTGATACGCTGATGAAGCCTGCCTTCTGCTGCCTATTGGCGCGTTTATGTGCTAGTTGGCGCTAGTAAACTCTGAAATGTTCGACTTGCTAGCTACCTGGCTGTAGTTATACACATGCCACGTTCAGCCAGTTAGCAAGTCGAAAATGTCAGAGTTTCATAGTTCCGACTAGCACGTGAACGCGCAATATGCATTTGCTGTTTGAGATGCTGTAGCCGCAGCTCTCGCGCTGTCTGACAGATTTTCCCGCTCAAAGGCTCTGTATCTGTATGCAGTACGCGTGTGATAAATAAGATACATAACAAATATACTGTACACATGCACCAATTTAATTCCACTAAACTATGCACATTTTTATTTTATTTTTATCGACCAACCCTCCCTCTACCTACAAACAGAAAACTATGCTATTTGTCTACCAACCCTCCTTCTACCTACAAACAGACAACCATGCTATTTGTCTACCAACCCACTGCCTACACAGGAACAGAAAACCATGTAGCCTACACTCATTATGCAAATAGTACTAACACACACACATACGCACACACGCACACACGGAAACGGATTGAGCTCATACAGCAACAGCAGGAAGTGCTGACTGTAACTGTGTCAGCGTTAACACCCAATGTGTGTAAACACACTAACCGTTTTCATCTTTGAAAAGGCTACCTCTCCATCTACTGCACTTTTGGTGGACATTCTTAAGTGCACTCTTGTTTACCGTGCATGTCGATCTGAATTCCAAGATAAGCATTGATTAGACTGTGGCCTTAAAACACACACACACACATGCACGTGCATGCTCGCGCACACACACAATTATTAAAGTCTCACACAGATCAATAAGATGGTAAGAGGGTTCTACAGAATACCAATGCAGTAAACCATATTATTTACTTCACATTATTCACAATAAAGTAAACTACAGCTCTAAGATGGATTTACGCTTCAACAAACAGGCTCCGTTTTAAATGATTAGACAGCAGTGTTTTCTTCAGTGCTTTTATACTGTGTTAGGTGACGTTAGGGCAATTCCATGGTAACAGAATGAGGCAGAGATTGTTCACTTTAAAAGTATGCCAAAGGCTAGTCGAACGTCGAACTCTTCATTGAGACAATGCTGGTACGTCAGTGGCACATTTTCATTTGTGCAGAAATAAAAATGAAAGAAAAGTCATCTTGTAAATTCATCACGCTATGATGTGAAATATGCTTTTAGAAGTCTTGTCTTTATTTGAATGCTTATCGGTAATGCAGTCTTTGGTGTGCTTTGCTTATCAATGCACAAGCAACGCTTTACCCACTCGTATCGATATATGTTCATTAAGTCATACAAAAGTGTTACATTGTGTGAAGTTTAAAATGCATTCCATCATTCCTAAATGTGTAATGTTATATACACAATGGGAACACCTGCTTTTTCCATGAAACAGACTGCCCGGGTGAATCCAGGTGAAAGCGATGATCCCTTATTGATGTCACCTGTTAAATCCACTTCAATCAATGTAGATGAAGTGAAGGATTTTTATACTCATGGATTGTGTATTTGTGCCATTCAGAGGGTGAATGAGCAAGACAAAATATTTAAGTGCCTTTGAACGGGGTATGGTAGTAGGTGCCAGGCGCACCGGTTTGTGTGTGTCAAGAACTGCAACGATGTTGGGTTTTTCACGCTCAACAGTTTCCCGTGTGTATCAAGAATGGTCCACCACCCAAAGGACATCAAGCCAACTTGACACAATTGTGGGAAGTTTTGGAGTCAACATGGGACAGCATCCCTGTGGAACGCTTCCGACACCTTGTAGAGTCCATGCCTGATGAATTGAGGCTGTTCTGAGGGCAAAAAGGGGTGCAACTCAATATTAGGAAGGTGTTCCTAATGTTTTGTACACTCAGTGTATTTTAACATTGCTTTTTCTTTTACACAAAAGAATTTTGAATTAATAATGTCACGTTCTGACCTTAGTTTCTTTTTATGTCTTTGTGTTAGGTTGGTCAGGGCGTGAGTTGGGGTGGGTAGTCTATGTTCTGTTTTCTATGTTGTTGTATTTCTATGTCTGGCCTGATATGGTTCTCAATCAGAGGCAGCTGTCGATCGTTGTCTCTGATTGAGAATCATATTTAGGTAGCCTGTTTTCCCCATTTTGGTTGTGGGTGGTTCTTTCCTGTTTTTGTGTTTGTGTCACCATTCAGGACTGTTTCGGTTTTCGTTATCATTCACTTTGTTATTTTTGTATTTTGTAGTGTTCAGTTTATTATTAAAATATGACGAACACTTACCATGCTGCATATTGGTCCGATCCTTCATACTCCTCAGACGAAGAGGACGAGAATCGTTACAAATAAAATAGTCGTCTTCCTCAAATGAAGGGGAGGGAATGTGATTTCATTGGTCCTCACCTTGTACCTCAGTCATATAATTCAGGGAAAGTGGAGTTAAGTGGAATTAGTCGTGAGTTAGCCAGCCTGGAGCAGTTTAGTTCTGAAGAATTCATTGCTATAGAAATTTAGCTGGCTAAATGTGAGCCACTTTCGCATTCCAAATTGAACTCAGAGTTGATCAAAGTTACCTTGCTAACTCCTCAAACCTGCTTTGCTTACTAGCAAACACTCAAACAGGAAGTACCAGTGACGTGCTAAATAAAGAAGTGGTCTGTTGAAGCGGATGCTAAGCTAAAAGACGGTTTCGCTAGCACAGACTGGAACATGTTCTAGGATTCATCCGATGAAGAGCTATAACTCCCACTTTCAAAATGCGGGACACTAATCCGGACGCTTACAAGAAATCCCGTTATGACGTACGATGAGCCATCAAACAGGCAAAGCATCAAATGAGGACTAAGATTGAATCCTACTGTACTCATCGGATATGGCAGGACTTGCAAACTATCATGAATTACAAAGGGAAACCCAGCTGCGAGCTGCCGAGTGATGCAAACTTACCAGACAAGCTAAATGCCTTCTATGCTCGCTTCGGGGAAAGCAACACTGAACCATGCATGAGAGCACCAGCTGTTCCGGATGACTGTGTGATTGCGTTCTCCATCACTGATGTGAGTAAGACCTTTAAACATGTTAACATTCACAAGGCCGCAGGGCCAGATGGATTACCAGGATGTGTACTCAGAGCACGCGCTGACCAGTTGGCAAGTGTCTTCACTGACATTTTTATCCTCTCCCTGTCTGTGTCTGTAATACCAACATGTTTCAAGCACCATAGTCCCTGTGCTCAAGAACACTAAGGTAACCTTGAGTAGATGTGTCCAAACTTTTGATTGGTACTGTATATACAGCTGACAGAAGACCGGATGGCCGGGCATTTGTACGGTTGAGTCCGTTTCTTTGGTAACATGGACTCTTAACAACTAGGGCTGTGATGATACCAGTATCGCATAATTTTTTCTATGGCAAAAATGAAAACACGAACCAGGACAAACTCTTTGGTCCTTTTAAAACCTGCTGTGTAAAATATTGTATGCTATAGCTTGGAAAATAAATAAATGTGACTCTGGATGACAACATAATTATTTTTGTTTCCAACATTAGGGCTGTTTTCCTAAAGAAGTTAAATCTGTTTTGTGTTTTGTTTCCTTGCCACGATACTAACGAGTATCACGATACTGGTATTGTGCTGGCCCTATTAACACTATGTTGAAACTTTGTTGCGCCTTGCTGAAACAAACAAGTCTTCGGTTGCCTAGGCAAGGGCCCCACAATGCAGCAGGAGCACACATAGAAATAGAATGAATAGAACAGGCTTGGAACATGTAACCCTGGCAATTTGACTTGGAAACACATGGCTGACTAGAGTTGTGATGCAATCATTTCCATGGTAATGTAGAATGTTAATTAAAATTATGCTAACTGATGTAGCTCATGCAATGGATTTTTTTATATTTTTTTTATAAATGAGGTAAAATGGCCAATCGAGCTCAACTAAAACTACGGAAATACATGGAAATCTCATGGGGGAAAGTTCCCGAATCTTCTCATTGTCTCCCAGCATAATTAGCCTACATTTAGTCTATTGTTTAGCGTGAAATACACATATATGTTGAGGTAAAAATTGGAGTATAATGCTTGTTTGGATGTCAACCCTAATAAATGTTAATGTCATTGTATCCAATCAACTCAGCATTACATTAAAAAAAGGCCTTTGACTACAACCACCGATAACTGTATGCTAGCTATACTAGCAGCTTATCTGAACAGGGGATAGCATTTAGCAGTCACTTCTTCTAAATGTGAAAAGGGACAACTTCTACATTTTATGCAGCAAAAACAGCCAAATATATCGAAATCTGACTTTAGTACCCACATTGTGGGCCTGTTACAATACATAAATCATGACAGATTTGACGAATATCCACTTTGTTAGATACAATTTGTTGAATGTGCGCCAATCCGGTGTCCATCTTTTATCCCCCATGGTCTAAGTTTTATTGACCTCTTTACAGCATGTATGTTAGTTGAGCTGAATCAACAAATCACAGCACATATTGATGGGCACACTTCCTGCTTTTATTTCCTGCTTTTACTTCCTGCTTTGCTCTTTTGGGTACACTCGCAATGGCCGCCAGTCCACCGATTATGCCATCATTGACTTGAATGGGATGCTCATTCTATTTATGGCAGCACATGCGGTCCCCCAAAAAAGTGCTATTCAAACAGTTATTATGGAGACCGCGGTCATTTGGCTGGCCAATTACCGCCATAAAAATTCCATGACTGTCATAGCACTATTAGTTGGCAGGGGTCTTTACTTCAACATTAACGTATTTTAATGTATTTCTAATACCTTTTAAGACTTGTTCTGCAATATGTTTTCTAAGTCCCCTTTTCTGTTTGACCAGAAATCAAAGCGTTTGTTGATTCCTTATTTTTAGGATGGAACATTTTAGAAAAATGTATATAGGACTATGCCTTCATTTCAACAGCAAAAAATACAAACTCTTAGCCTTCATTTTACACCAAATCTTATGTGCTCCTATGAACTTCACATGGGGCTTTTTACATAGAAACGCCCAGTAGACCTAATCTTCTGTCCTCAGTTTTCTGCAGGAAGAACTGAAAAAAGCAACACTTATGTCAACTGAGATCAATTGTATTCTTGTCTAAACTGTTCAATGACACGTCTGCAATAAATTATCCCTCCACTGCCATGGAAATACAGTGCATTCGGAATGTATTCAGACCGATTGACTTTTTCCAATTACAGTCTTAATCTAAAATGGATTAATGATTATTTTTCTCTCATCAATCTACACGCAATACCACATAATGACAAAAGCAAAAACAGATTTTTTGAATTTTTTGCAATTTATTAAAAAAATAGACAACTGAAATATCACATTTACATAAGTATTCAGACCCTTTACTCAGTACTTTCTTGAAGCACCTTTGGCAGCGATTATAGCCTCGGGTCTTCTTGGGTATGACGTTACAAGTTTGGCACACATGTATTTGGGGAGTTTCTCCCATTCTTCTCTGCAGATCCTCTCTAGGTCTGTCATGTTGGATGGGGAGGGTCGCTGCACAGCTATTTTCAGGTCTTTTCAGAGATGTTCGATCGGGTTCAAATCTGGGCTCTGGTTGGGCCATTCAAGGACATTCAGAGACTTGTCCCGAAGCCACTCCTGCGTTATCTTGGCTGTCTACTTAGGGTCATTGTCCCGGTGGAAGATGAACCTTCACCCCAGTCTGAAGTCCTGAGTGCTCTGGAGCAGTTTTTCATCAAGGATCTCTCTATACTTTGCTCCGTTCATTTTTCCCTCAATCCTGACTAGTCTCCCAGTCCCTGCCACTGAAAAACATCCCCACACCCTGATGCTGCCTCCACCATGCTTCACAGTAGGGATGGTGCCAGGCATTCAGACCAAAGAGTTAAATATTGATTTTATCAGACCAGAGAAACTTGTTTTTCATGATGTGAGAGTCTTTTGGTGCCTTTTGGCAAACTCCAAGCGGGATCCCATGTGCCTTCTACTGAGGAGTGGCTTCTGTCTGGCCACTCTAACATAAAGGCCTGATTGATGGAGTGCTGCAGAGATGGTTGTCCTTCTGGAAGGTTCTCCCATCTCCATAGAGAAACTCTGGAGCTCTGTCAGAGTGACCATCGGATTCTTGGTCACCTCCCTGACCATGGCTCTTCTCCTCGATTGCTCAGTTTGGCCCAGCGGCCAGCTCTAGGAAGAGTCTTGGTGGTTCCAAACTTCTTCCATTTAAGAATGATGGAGGCCACTGTGTTCTTGGGGACGTTCAATGCTGCAGACATTTTGTGTTACCCTTCCCAAATATGTGCCTCGACACAATCCTGACTCTCATAGCAAAGGGTCTGAATACTTATTTAAATAAGGCATTTCTGTTTGTTTTTTTTATTAAATAAATTTGCTAAAATTACATAACTTGTTTTCGCTTTATCATTATGGGCTATTGTGTGTAGATTGATGAGGAAAATGTGCAATTGAATCTATTTTAGAGTAAACCTGTAACGTATCAATGTGGGAAAAGTAAAGGGGTCTGATTATTTTCCAAATGCATTGTACTTTGACAGAGGAGATATAATTTATTTAATGTGTGTGTAGTAGAACAACAATGCAGATACATGATGCTTGATTTTGGTCACAAATCGCGAGCCATGATTTCTTCTACAAGTTAGCAGGTTTTCATAATTACAAGCAGAACACCGAACAGCCATGTGAGTTGTTTTGGTCCGTGTACCTGCCTCACTTGCTTACTCCGCACGTCAATAGGGAGTAGTTTGGTTCGAGGGCCTGTCATGCCAAATAGTGTCCCCCTCTGCGTCAAAATGGGATTCGGTGAGTTCTAGCTTCTGTCGCTAGGGCTGTAGCTAGGGCTGTTCCTAGGGCTGTTGCTAGGGCTGTTGCTAGCACTTGCAACATTCTGACTGGATTATGTAATGAACCAAAGCGTTCGTTGCTATGCTGGTTGCTTGGCTCTATTTTACCTCGTAGCGGTCGCGAAGGAAAGAGGATGCGGGCAGTTCTAGTTCACCGCATAAATGCTCGCTCAGTCTGCAAAATTATGACCCCCGAATTTCTCTCCAAGGATGATGCCTTTGATGCTGACAACCTGCTGACTACCTGCTGCTTCAGAGGACCGAAAAGACTGGAAAGAGAACACTTTCTTTACCATGTATTGTCACGATCGTCTTGATGAGGAAAAGTGGACCAAGGCGCAGCGTGATATAAATACATCCTCTTTTTATTATACGAAGAAGATGAACATGAAACGAAACACTTTACCAACTAACAAAACAACAAACGACCGTGAAGCTACAAAACGAAAGTGCACACACAAGCTACTAACGTTTAGACATAGACAATTACCCACAACAGCCTAATGCCTATGGCTGCCTTAAATATGGCTCCCAATCAGAGACAATGAAAGACAGCTGTCTCTGATTGAGAACCACTCAGGCAACCATAGACATACCTAGACACCTACACTGAACACAACCCCATAAACTCTACAAAACCCCCTATACAATACAACCACCCAAGACGAGACAAATACACACAAACATCCCCCCTGTCACACCCTGACCTAACTAAAATAATACAGAAAACAAAGATAACTAAGGCCAGGGCGTGACAGTACCCCCCCCCCCCCCCCCCAAAGGTGCGGACTCCGGCCGCAAAACCGGACACAGAAGGGGAGGGTCCGGGTGGGCCTTCCTACGGCGGCGGCTCGGGTGCGGGACGTGGCCCCCACTCCACCATAGTTAATACCCGCTTTGGTGGCTCTGGCAGATCCTGGCTGACTGGCGGCTCTGGCAGATCCTGGCTGGCTGGCGGCTCTGGCAGATCCTGGCTGGCTGGCGGCTCTGGCAGGTCCTGGCTGGCTGGCGGCTCTGGCAGGTCCTGGCTGGCTGGCGGCTCTGGCAGGTCCTGGCTGGCGGGCGGCTCTGGCAGGTCATGGCTGGCGGGCGGCTCTGGCAGGTTATGGCTGGCGGGCGGCTCTGGCTGCTCCTGGCTGGCGAGCGGCTCTGGCTGCTCCTGGCTGGCGGGCGGCTCTGGCTGCTCCTGGCTGGCGGGCGGCTCTGGCTGCTCCTGTCTGGCGGGCGGCTCTGGCTGCTCCTGTCTGGCGGGCGGCTCTGGCTGCTCCTGTCTGGCGGGCGGCTCTGGCTGCTCCTGTCTGGCGGGCGGCTCTGGCTGCTCCTGACTGACGGACGGCTCTAGCGGCTCAGGACAGACGGGCGGCTCTAGCGGCTCAGGACAGACGGGCGGCTCTAGCGGCTCAGGACAGACGGGCGGCTTTGAAGGCTCAGGACAGACGGCGGCTTTGAAGGCTCAGGACAGACGGCGGCTTTGAAGGCTCAGGACAGACGGGCAGTTCAGGCGGCTCTGGGCAGACGGGCAGCGCAGGCGGCGCTTGGCAGACGGACAGCTCAGACGGCGTTGGGCAGGCGGGCAGTGCAGGCGACGCTGGGCAGACGGACAGCGCAGACGGCTCTGAGCAGGCAGGCAGTTCAGATAGCGCTGGGCAGACGGCAGACTCTGGCCGGCTGAGGCGCACAGTAGGCCTGGTGCGTGGTACCGGAACTGGAGGTACCGGGCTAAGGACACGCACCTCAAGGCTAGTGCGGGGAGCAGCAACAGGACGCACAGGACTCTGGAGACGCACAGGAGGCTTGGTGCGTGGTGCCGGAACTGGTGGTACCGGGCTGGAGACACGCACCATAGGGCGAGTGCGTGGAGGAGGAACAGGGCTCTGGAGACACACTGGAAGCCTGGTGCGTGGTGTTGGCACTGGTGGTACTGGGCTGGGGCGGGGAGGTGGCGCCGGATATACCGGAACGTGCAGGCGTACTGGCTCCCTTGAGCACTGAGCCTGCCCAACCTTACCTGGTTGAATGCTCCCCGTAGCCCGACCAGTGCGGGGAGGTGGAATAACCCGCACTGGGCTGTGTTGGCGAACCGGGGACACCATGCGTAAGGCTGGTGCCATGTATGCCGGCCCGAGGAGACGCACTGGTGACCAGACGCGTTGAGCCGGCTTCATGGCACCTGGCTCAATGCTCAATCTAGCCCTGCCAGTGCGGGGAGGTGGAATAACCCGCACCGGGCTATGGACACGTACAGGAGACACCATGCGCTCTACCGCATAACACGGTGTCTGCCCGTACTCTCGCACTCCACGGTAAGCATAGGGAGTTGGTGCAGGTCTCCTACCTGACTTCGCCACACTCCGTTGTAGCCCCCCCCCCCCCCCCCCCCAAGAAATTTTTGGGTTTGACTCTCGGGCTTCCAGCCTCGCTTCCGTGCTGCCTCCTCATATCGCCTCCTCTCGGTTTTAGCTGCCTCCAGCTCTTCACGAGGGAGGCGAAATTCTCCCGGTTGTGCCCAAGGTCCCTTACCATCCAGTATCTCCTCCCAAGTCCAAGAATCCTGTATGCGCTGCTCCTGCTGCTGCTTATCACGCTGCTTGGTCCTGGTATGGTGGGTAATTCTGTCACGATCGTCTTGATGAGGAAGAGTGGACCAAGGCGCAGCGTGATATAAATACATCCTCTTTTTATTATACGAAGAAGATGAACATGAAACGAAACACTTTACCAACTAACAAAACAACAAACGACCGTGAAGCTACAAAACGAAAGTGCACACACAAGCTACTAACGTTTAGACATAGACAATTACCCACAACAGCCTAATGCCTATGGCTGCCTTAAATATGGCTCCCAATCAGAGACAATGAAAGACAGCTGTCTCTGATTGAGAACCACTCAGGCAACCATAGACATACCTAGACACCTACACTGAACACAACCCCATAAACTCTACAAAACCCCCTATACAATACAACCACCCAAGACGAGACAAATACACACAAACATCCCCCCTGTCACACCCTGACCTAACTAAAATAATACAGAAAACAAAGATAACTAAGGCCAGGGCGTGACATGTATTTGTCTTTATATAAGTAAATATTGTTCAATAGGAATAAATATTTGAAGCTGTTTTTAGATTGACATTGCTAGCTACTGTACTTATATACCTCAGCCTGCCTAGTCAGCTAGCCAGCTACAGTAGCTGCCAGACAGTTTTATTAAGCTAACGCTAGCTAGCTAGCTACTGTAACTGTTATTGTAGCTTTCTGTTTGTATGTAGCTTGCACTTCTGTGGCATCCCTCGAGGATATTTTCTTTTATCTTTCCAACCAGGCGGAGTACTATGAAAACACCACTGATCTTGAAAAGAAGCGCAACATTCAGAGAAATTCACAATTCAGGGTAGCGTTAAGCAGTTAACTTCTATTAGATAACTGTACGGATTTAGCTACATACAACCATTTTTCAACAACCATTTTCCATCTAAAGTTAGCTAGTTGCTATCTATACTTATAGTTCAGTGGAGGCTGCTGAGGGGAGGATGGCTCATAATAATGTCTGGAATGGAGTAAATGGAATGGTATCAAACAGGTGGTTTCCATGTGGTTGATACCTGTAACGTCCTGACCAGAGTTCTTATGTGTTTTGCTTGTTTAGTGTTGGTCAGGACGTGAGCTGGGTGGGAATTCTATGTTGTGTGTCTAGTTTGTCTGTTTCTGTGTCCAGCCTAATATGGTTCTCAATCAGAGGCAGCTGTCAATCGTTGTCCCTGATTGAGAATCATATATAGGAGGCTTGTTTTGTGTTGGGATTTTGTGGGTGATTGTTTCCTGTCTCTGTGTTTTGTCTGCACCAGATAGGGCTGTTTCGGTTTTCACATTTGTTATTTTGTTATTTGTATTAGTGTAACCGTTTATTCTTCTAATTAAACATGTTGAACACTAGCCACGCTGCATTTTGGTCCTCTCCTTCATCCCAGGAAGAAAACCATGACAATACCATTCAATTGATTCCATTCCAGCCATTATTATGAGCCCTCCTCCCCTCAGCAGCCTCCACTGATATAGTCATATGTCTGTCATATTGAGGTGTCTAGCTACAGTATAAGTTAAACCAGATCAATCAAATCGATAGGTGTAAGCAATTACGGTAATTCCAGACAATCACATGTACCTACAGGGAAGGATGGCCAGCCAGGCAGGAGGGTGATTTTTACTAAGGAGGAGAAGGAGGCCGTGTTGACCGAGATGCATGCTGGCCATTTCAGAGTGAAGCGCATGATTGCCAAAATCAACCTACGCTTCTTCTGATGGGGAATTGTCAACGAGATGGACAGCTAGGCAAGTGAAATAACCTTTTGTTTATCAGTCACATTGTATTATATCTGAAATTATGATTTCAATGAATGTCATATCAGAGAGCACACAAATTTCCAATTTGTCACTTTTTGCCGCTCAGTAACCTATCTAGCCAGCCAGAAGTTTGAGAGGGCAAAGACTGTGGCGCCAGAGTTGAAGCCCATCAAAGTTGTTTCATTGTCACGCCCTGGCCTTAGTTATCTTTGTTTTCTTTATTATTTTAGTTAGGTCAGGGTGTGACATGGGGGATGTATGTGTTTTGTATTGTCTAGGGTTTTTTGTATGTTTATGGGTGCTGTGGCTTAGTTGGTTGAAGTGTCTAGTCTAGGTGTATGTATGTCTATGGTTGCCTAGATTGGTTCTCAATTAGAGACAGCTGTCTATCGTTGTCTCTGATTGGGAACCATATTTAGGCAGCCATATTCATTAGGTAGTTCGTGGGTGATTGTCTATGTCTATGTTGCATGTCAGCACATTGTTTATATAGCTTCACGTTTGTTGTTTTGTTTAGTTTGTAAAGTGTTCTTCGTTTTGTCTTCGTGTCATTAAACTTAGAATGTATTCTAACCACGCTGCGCTTTGGTCCTCCTCTCTTCCACGTTACGACGATCGTGACATTCATCAAGGCACATGATTTTTAAAAACATTTTATTTCACCTATATTTAACCAGGTATGCTAGTTGAGAACAAGTTCTTATTTGCAACTGCGACCTGGCCAAGATAAAGCAAAGCAGTTCGACACATACAACAACACATGGAATTACACATGGTTACACATGGAGTTACACATGGAATAAACAAACATACAATCAATAATACAGGAGAAAAGTCTATATACAGCATGTGCAAATGAGGTCGGATAAGGGAGGTAAGGCAAGAAATAGGCCATGGTGGCAAAGTAATTACAAAATAGCAATTAAACACTGAAATGGTAGAATGTGCAGAAGATGAATGTGCAAGTAGAGATACTGGGGTGCAAAGGAGCAAGATAAATAAATAAATACAGTATGGGGATGAGGTTCGTTCCAGTCATTGGCAGCAGAGAACTGGAAGGAAAGGTGGTCAAAGGAATAATTGGCTTTGGGGGTGACCTGTGAGATATACCTGCTGGAGCGCGTGCTACAGGTGGGTGCTGCTATGGTGACCAGTGAGCTGAGAAGGTGGGTCTTTACCTAGCAGAGACTTGTAGATGACCTGTAGCCAGTGGGTTTGGCGTCGAGTATGAAGCGAGGGCCAGCCAACGAGAGCGTACAGGTCGCAGTAGTGGGTAGTATATGGGGCTTTGGTGACAAAACGGATGGCACTGTGATAGACTGCATCCAATTTGTTGAGTAGAGTGTTGGAGGCTATTTTGTAAAAGACATCTCCGAAGTTGAGAATCGGTAG
Source organism: Salvelinus namaycush (assembly GCF_016432855.1). NCBI lineage: Eukaryota > Metazoa > Chordata > Actinopteri > Salmoniformes > Salmonidae > Salvelinus > Salvelinus namaycush. The sequence continues at coordinate 10,051,519 of NC_052332.1, read as the reverse complement.
GATGGTCAGTTTTACGAGGGTATGTTTGGCAGCATGAGTGAAGGATGCTTTGTTGCGAAATAGGAAGCCAATTCTAGATTTAATTTTGGATTGATGATGTTTAATGTGAGTCTGGAAGGAGAGTTTACAGTCTAACCAGACACCTAGGTATTTGTAGTTGTCCACATATTCTAAGTCAGAACCGTCCAGAGTAGTGATGCTGGTAAGTGATCAGTAAGTGTCCCAATTCAAATTTGCACTAATAAGTTGTTTTGTAATGGTTGCTTTATTTGACCACAGCAGAGTTCAATATTGTAGAATGTGTGTGTGTGTGTGTGTGTGTGTGTGTGTGTGTGTGTGTGTGTGTGTGTGTGTGTGTGTGTGTGTGTGTGTGTGTGTCAGTATCCTTACAAATATGAAAATCTGCATACTGTATGACACAGAATAAAGTAATCTTCTCTCTAACACTTTACATGTTAGAGGTGGACCTCATCGGACCCTTCACGAAATCCAGGAGTGCAACAGCTGGTGTCTGACGGCAACCGATCACTTTACCAAGTGGATGGAGGCAATACCCATTAAGGTCAGTAAAGGAAGAGTACATGCTTAACTCTAAATTCCCTTCTGTAACCCATTAAAAAGGGTGCTTGGAACCAAAAATTGATTTTCTTTTTGTATGATACCCATCAAAGACAAGACAAGCGAGGCCACCTTCAAGGCGATGGTGGACATCTTCAACACCCACGTTTCTCCTGAGGTCATCTTGAGTGACTGAGGTCATGAACGCTGGAACAAGGTACGGATTTTATAGCTTATATTCTGTCACCAATGGTTTGTTTTATTTATTTTTTACAAGTTGTTTTTGGTTTTCCATGGTACATACTCAGACATATTTCAATATCTTACATTGTCAATAGATATCGCTTTCCTACCCCCTCCTCCATGAAATATAATTGCATGTATTCCTGTCATCAATCAAGGTGAGACTGAACATGAACAAGGCGCAGGAGAAACAGAAGGAGCGCTACCGGAGCAGAATCAAGAAGGGGACCAAGTGCTATAACATCTGGGAGAAGTACTTGGTTTGGAAGAAGGACGAAAGGAAGGCGAGACCTGGGAAAACCTCGCAGCTCCTAGCTGGGGTCACCATCTGTTAAAGTGAATCTAAAAAATCTCAGAGAATAAAATAACCTGAAGCTAGTTTAAGGTTCCCTAACGCTGATATTTTTCTCTTTGTCTTCCTAAGGTTACCTCGGTGGAAGCCAACAATCTTCTACAGTTGGAGCAGTTGGACAGTCGACCACTGAAAGCCCTGACGCCCTACACTTCAGTGAAGCCCTATAGACAAAGTATGTTCAGCTTTGGTTGACATTTGAGAAAGCAAGAAATTGTAGTTATGCTTATAAAAATGTACCTCTTCAATTTCTCCTAATGACTTTAGGACCATCGACTGTCCGAGCCCCCCAGGAGGTATCCCATCCACCAGAACCAGTGAGTTCGGATCAGTCTGATTCTCTGTGCTCTGAGTTGGAGGGGGACCAGCTTGAGGTAGGCTATACCTTCCAAATATGTTGAAAAGTACATATCTACCATTTATAACACTGCACTAATCCATAACATTTTCTCACTGTAAAGTATAACCTGTGTGTTTGCTTGTTTACGTCTCTGTCTCCTACCCTGTTCCCTTTACCTCTGCTCCTGTTCTCCAGGACCTAGGGGTTCTGCCCAACACCCAGATGTTACATCCTCTACAGCTACTGTTGTTGTCATGTTGTCAATATCTGCTAAGAAAGTGTTTTGCTCTATCATACTGGGCACATAATATGTGAAATACACAGATGAACTAAAAACACGAGCACTGCAAACACTCAGAACAAGGAGAGCAGCAGTGTCTGGATATTCTCCTTCGTCAAGTCCCCCTTCCGAGACTGGCCGCCTGTTGAGAACAAGTGACAGGCAGAACCTCCCACCCACACATCAACCATCTCCTCTATAGTCCACACACCAGAATTCAGTATTTTAGTCTATGAGTGCACAAAAAAAATCTGTGAAAATAAATGAATGACACAACTGTTCCAAAAACTATCAACGTTTATGTATTCAATTCTGAAATATTGTCAGGTTGGTTTTCACATTTGTTTCGCAAGGTGTTCATTATTGTAAGTTGTGAAGTATCCTTTGATGTTATTTATTTGTTCCACATTTGTAACGCTTGTCATTGGAATGAGGTGAGGACCGCAGCGTGGTAAGTGTCCATATTCAATTTAATAACTGAACACTAAGAATACAAAAATAACAACCTGAATGATACAAAACGAAACAGTCCCGTATGGTGAAAACACAGACACAGGAAACAACCACCCACAAAACACAAAGGAAACCAGGCTACCTAAATATGGCTCCCAATCAGAGACAACGACTGACACCTGCCTCTGATTGGGAACCATACTAGGCCAAACATAGAAATATAACCATAGAACAAAACATAGACAAACAACATAGAATGCCCACCCCAACTCACGCTCTGACCAAACTAAAATAACGACATAAAAAAGGAACTAAGGTCAGAACGTGACAACATTATTCATTGTTGTATCCTAGGACCTACAATAGATACATATATATTCAACCACAAGAGAAGGGCAGGTTCAAATAAAAACATGACAGCCAGACAAGCCAGTGTATGAATCAAACGGATTTGCATATGAATGGAGTGGAAATTAGCTGACTTCCTGATCTGTAATATAAGTAACTTTAATGTGTCAAGCAGATTACACGTTTTCTTTTACATTTACGAAACGCAGCAATGTTTAAGACATGGATCTCATGTTGTAATGTTAACAAGGTACCCAAAAGTAGTTTGAAGTAATGTTTTAATTCCATTAGCTAAACAAAACTTGTTTAAACAGCAAAATTGCAGCGGAAATCAGCCTTGTTTGCATAGAGATGACGACAAGAACGTAATAAAGGCTGTAATGATCTCCAAAATTCTAATAATTAGGTCATCACACCGTTGATATAGCTACGGACGCTTAAGGTTTATCAAATTCCATTGTGACGCAGAGGTGGACACTATTTGGCTGGGGGACATTATTTGGCATGACAGGCCTCTTACACACATGCGTACACACACACACACATAAAATTAAACGTCCCTTTTTCAGGACCCTGTCCTTCAAAGATAATTTGAATAATCCAAATAACTTCACAGATCTTCATTGTAAAGGGTTTAAACACTGTTTTTCCCATGCTTATTCAATGAACCATAAACAATTAATGAACATGCACCTGTGGAACGGTCGTTAAGACACTAACAGCTTACAGACGGTAGGCAATTAAGGTCACAGTTATGAAAACTTAGGACACTAAAGAGGCCTTTTTACTGACTCTGAAAAACACCAAAAGAAAGATGCCCAGGGTCCCTGCTCATCTGCATGAATGTGCCTTAGGCATGCTGCAAGAAGGCATGAGGACTGCAGATGTGGCCAGGGCAATAAATTGCAATGTCCGTACTGTGAGATGCCTAAGACAGCTTTACAGGGAGACAGGATGGACAGCTGATCATCCTTGCAGTGGCATATCACGTGTAACAACACCTGCACAGGATCGGTACATCTGAACATCACACCTGCGGGACAGGTACCAGATGGCAACAACAACTGGCCGAGTTACACCAGGAACGCACAATCCCTCCATCAGTGCTCAGACTGTCCACAATAGGCTGAGAGAGACTGGACTGAGGGCCTGTAGGCCTGTTGTCAGGCAGGTCCTCACCCGACATCACCGGCAACAACGTCGCCTATGGGCACAAACCCACCGTCGCTGGTCCAGACAGGACTGGCAAAAAGGGCTCTTCTCTGACGAGTCGCGGTTTTGTCTCACCAGGGGTGATGGTCGGATTCGTGTTTATCGTCGAATGAATGAGCGTTACACCGAGGCCTGTACTCTGGAGTGGGATCGATTTGGAGGTGGAGGGTCCGTCAGGGTCTGGGGCGGTGAGTCACAGCATCATCGGACTGAGCTTGTTGTCATTGCAGGCAATCTCAACGCTGTGCGTTACAGGGAAGAAATCCTCCTCCCTCATGTGGTATCCTTCCTGCAGGCTCATCCTGACATGACCCTCCAGCATGACAATGACACCAGCCATACTCCTCATTCTGTGCGTGATTTCCTGCAAGACAGGAATGTCAGTGTTCTGCCATTGCCAGCGAAGAGCCCTGATCTCAATCCCATTGAGCACGTCTGGGACCTGTTGGATCGGAGGGTGAGGACTAGGGCCATTCCCCCCAGAAATTTCCGGGAACTTGCAAGTGCCTTGGTGGAAGAGTGGGGTAACATCTCACAGCAAGAACTGGCAAATCTGGTGCAGTCCATGAAGAGGAGATGCACTGCAGTACTTAATGCAGCTGGTGGCCACACCAGATACTGACTGTTACTTTTGATTTTGACCCCCCCCCCCTTTGTTCAGGGACACATTATTCCACTTCTGTTAATCACATGTCTGTGGAACTTGTTCAATTTATGTCTCAGTTGTTGAATCTTATGTTCATACAAATATTGACACGTTAAGTTTGCTTAAAATAAACGTGGTTGACAGTGAGAGGACGCTTCTTTTTTTGCTGAGTTTATGTACAAACATATGTGTGGAGCACAGGTCAGCTGCTTGTTCACCTGCACCCGCCTGCAATTGCTAATAACCCATCCTCAACTATCAGCGTTTATGATTCTGATAAAGATAGCACCTCTACAGACAGTAACTGCTCATTCACATTCTCTCAAGACGCTGAAAGAAAGAAATCATATTTCTCCACTCCTGTTCCCAAATAAAAATGTACCCTACATTTGGTGTGTCATTTTACTGCAAAAAAATGCTTAATTCTGAAAGGAGTAAATATTAAGGCTCTGCGAGAGGTTATAGACCTACAGTCAGTGTCCAGATTTCAGTTTCCATTTAACTCATCTGAACAGTAGGCTACAGTCCCCTTGACGTGCCATAGGCCTATTTGAAGTTCCCGTCAAGTGACTGTTGAATTTGTATAGCACCTCACAATCATCACACATAACATAGCCGGCACTGCTATCATCCTCTTTTCTCACTTTCTCTTTATTCAACCCGCCTGCCACCCACCAACCCTTCATCCACACAATATGTAATAACCCCAAACCCACCCGCTCCGTGGCTATAACCTCAGGGACCGCGGGTTATGGGTCAACCCACGCATCACTAGGCGACACACGCACGCACACACGCACGCATACACACACATACACACATACAAACCAACACACAAACACATGCATTTATCATGTATTGGCATTCAGGGCAGAGACTGCAGGAAGTGTGGGGAGAGAATTCTCTACAACAACAAAAAGTCTCTCTCTAAAACAGAAAAAAGGTTCTCGGTAGAAGTGCCCCTTAGCCATAGATCTAGGATCAGCTTTCCCTCTCTAAATCCTAATCTTAACCATCATCCCTACATAGTGCACTACTTTTGACCAGAGCACTATTGGCAGCCAAAGGCTCCCTGTTGTAACGTGATGATACCTGCTGAAGACTCCACCCCTATTTCCCTATTTTTCCTTTTCCAAGTATTGTGAAAGGTTGTCCCCAGTGCAGGCTCAGACAGGTAATCTGCTGGAAAATGTCCCTGTGGTACAGGAATTTATAACGCTCTCTGTCATCCTCACTCCGAAACACACACACCTCTCTTACTCACTCCTTTTCTCCATAAATACTCCCCCTCTCTCTATTACTCGTTCTGTCTTTCTCGACATGATCTCTCTCTCTCTCTCCATAATTCCTCTCTCCTTCCCTCCCTCTCTCCGGTACGATGCAAAACTTCTCTAGAATAGAATAAAAACTTAGGATTATATATCTAGATCAGGAATTCCGCCACCCTGTAGTGTTCGGATGTAATGGATATGGCTCAGTCTGCAAAAACACATTTGGTCAAATTAGACTCTCTTTGTCCCTCTCTCATCATAAAATGTCTCTCTCTCTCTCCTAACTCTCTCTCTCCCTTTCTCACTCTGTTCCTCTATCCATAAACTCTCTCCTCCTGCTGCTCTCTGTCTCTCCCTTCGATCGCAGTACTTTCTGGCAAACAGTCGTGCATTTCTGTAATGGATACTAAAACACAATCATACTTGGGCAATCAAGCTGGTTGTTCTGCACAAAGCAAAGGAAATGGAAGTAAGCCACTGGGCACAAACTGGTTGAATCAACATTGTTTCAAGGTAATTTGTCAATGTTTTGTGATGTGAAATCTACGAGGAAAATACATTGGATTTGAAAAAAAGTTATCAACGTAAACTGTTGTTTTGAGGGTGAAATTCCAACCACAGGATTAGTTACCATAGACAAACCTTGTATAAAGATGTTGAATTTGCACATAGAACAATGTCAGATCTTCAATGTTATATCCACTATCTGAAAAAAAAAAATAGGATGGGCAGCACCTCCTACTGGAGAATTGATCTATCTACAGCTACCCTTTCAGTTCCAGGGTTTTATTTACCAAGCCCTGCTTAGCGATGACATTTGTCGCTGACTACCAATCTGCTATCGTGAGAATGATTGTTGAGAGATCTCCACTTAAAAACCAAATAGATTCACTGTTGCTATCAAAGTTATTCCACTCATATATCATCAATGATGCTATTAAGGCCTATATAGCGTTTGCAAATCAACAGCTATCGTTTCAATTCAACCCAGGAATCAACCAAATAAGACACCACGTAGGCCTAGGGCTTCAAGCTCTGGAGGATGTAAAAATGTACTGATATTGAATTGTGTTTGGTAGTCAACGCAACCAAATATCAACATTTGAAGGAGATGTATCATCTGCTTGGATAGTTCCATCTGTGCCACTGACTTAGTCTGGCTTTAATTCCAGTTTGTCTACAAATTAATAATTTATATGTTACGCCTCTGTCTCAACCTAAAATCTACGTTAAAGAATAGGACATTATTTAAAGTGCATTTAATGTTTGACTTGATTTAGTTAAATTCTCTTAAATTTAATTTTTGGTTGAGATGGAGACGTGAATCCAACATATCAATTACTAATTTGTAGACAAACTGAATACTGGAATTAAAACCAGACTAAGTCGATGGCACAGATGGAACCATCCAAGCAGAAAATAAATCTCCTTTAAATGTTGATATGTGTTTGAGTTGACAACCAAACACAATTCAATGTCACTTTAGAAATACAATAAATAGCTTATTAACTTGTCGACAAGGTAACAAATGATGTTTTGGATTCACGTTTCCAACTACAGCAGTGGTCACTATTTCATCCACATTTGCGATCGAATGGTCGATCTCCAAGGCATTCCTAGTCGATCACCAAACATTTCTGTAAAATCATGACCATCATTGTGTTTGGAGGAAAAAGGGGGATGCTTGCAAGCCGAAGAACACCATCCCAACCGTGAAGCACGAGGGTGGCAGGATCATGTTGTTGGGGTGCTTTGCTGCAGGAGGGACTGGTGCACTTCAAAATAAATGGCATCATGAGGGAGGAAAATGATGTGGATATATTGAAGCAACATCTCAAGACATCAGTCAGGAAGTTAAAGCTTGGTCAGAAATGGGTCTTCCAAATGGACAATGACCCCAAGCATACTTCCAAAGTTGTGGCAAAATGGCTTAAGGACAACAAAGTCAAGGTATTGGAGTGGCCATCACAAAGCCCTGACCTAAATCCCATAGAAAATGTGTGGGCAGAACTGAAAAAGCGTGTGCGAGCAAAGGAGGCCTACAAACCTGACTCAGTTACACCAGCTCTGTCAGGATAAATGGGCCGAAATTCACCCAACTTATTGTGGGAAGCTTGTGGAAGGCTACCCAAAACATTTGACCCATTTAAACAATTTAAAGGCAATGCTACCAAATACTAACTGAGGGTATGTAAACTTCTGTCCCATTGGGAATGTGATGAAAGAAATAAAAGCTGAAATAAATCATTCTCTCTACTATTATTCTGACATTTCACATTCTTAAAATAAAGTGGTGATCCTAACTGACCTAAGACAGGGAATTTTACTAGGATTAAATGTCTGAGTTTAGATGTATTTGGCTAAGGTGTATGTAAACTTCTGACTTCAACTGTATGTACTGTTTCACTCTACTATGCCCACAAGCCAGGGTTGACAACGGGTGGACAAGACCAGGCACTAAATCAGACTGGGGGAAAAGATCATCATCAATGATGGATCTTTTCTACACAGAAGTATCATACAAAATGATTGCCTCATGATCTTCTGAACTTCCCAATACCGTTCTGATGCATTTCAGTCACCACAAACCATACTGTCTTCAGATTGAAATACTGTCAAAAATACTGTCAGACTGATTTGTAATAGAATGTCATAGCCCAAATTAAAAAAGTTAACATTGGCCGTTAATTACATGATTACCTGGTGGGGTTTGCAAAAAATGTTTGATGTCAAAAATGGGTCGCTGGCCAAAAACGTTTGGGAACGCCTGTGGTGGCATGTGATGTTAAACAGTTGTTGTAGAGATCTGATATTCTGCACAGCGAATGATACTATAAAGACACAGAAGAGCCTTGTCTAGAATAACCGCCTGAGCAGCAAAACTATTCCACTATCTAAATATGCCATGCTGTTGTGTTATTTAATGGCCATATATTTTATAGCCGCGTGGGGCTACTGTGGTGATCATGTAACCTAATGAATCACACTCCTTCCAGTATTTGGGAGCATGGACTGTAGGCCATATATTAGGCATTTTGACTGTTGTATTTGCTAAGTCCACTCTGTGTGTAGGCTTGTTATAGCCATTTGCGTTGCACAACCCCATCACGCAGAGGCTATATCCATATCAATAAATGAGAAAAAACAAAACATTGATTAAGTCTTGGCTATAACCTGTCCTGAGCGAAATAGCCAAGGGGTCCCAAATGGTCAAGACTATCTATAGCCTATTCTTATTGCCAGATCTGTTTTCCCTATCAGCCACTGCATGTGCTTCTTCAACTATTTTGTTTAAAATGTATTCAGAGGCTATATTTAGAGGCCTGTGAGCTAGGGTATCTTTTGAAGTGGAGGCCTATAATGAAAAGTGTTGCGATGGAGGGAATAGCCTATATGGAGACTACCTAATGTCAGACTTAGCCTACGTTTAACAACTACCTTGTTCGTTTCAAAGTTAATATGTTCTTTATTTTAAAATCATATTAACCCTGCCTACAAAATATGCTTTGGCACGATTTTGAGTGATGAAATACATATCTAAATATTCTATATTATAATATTTTGAGTGGCAAAAAGCGTTCATACATAATTCATAGATTCACCAAACATATAGTATTATTCTGTTTCATTATTCCTGGTAGATACTACTGGTTATGACTGCAGACAGAGCCCAGAGAAAGGGATGGTGCAATATTGAATTAAGAAGGTACATATTGGACTGAAACTTCACTGTTGTAGGCATAATACAGCTAGTGGTATCTAGACTTGCGCTGGCGAACAAATCCAGTACATTAGCTACCTAAATGTGAAGTAAACTCAACTGAGTATTAGGGAATTGAGACTTTTAACTTGAAAATGCGCAGGATACCTCTTTCCGGTTTCCCTGACTTCCGTTTTTTTATACCGTGTTATGCTTGTTCATGTAGCACTCCGCACAGGCTGTTTTGGTGTCGGTTGTTTTTGTTGGTAAGATGAAACGGCTAAAAATCTGAAAGGTATTATTGTACGTCAGAATTGCAACACAAGATTAGTTCAAGCCTAACTGTTTTAACCATAATCGTAACATGGTGTTTGTATGTTCACAGATGGAACTTCACGTTTACGTTTCATGTTTCACGCATGGCTGTTCTTACGATCCTAACGATAAACACGTTCAACCTTTTGGCAGCTATCTGGCTCCATACTCTTAGATCATGCATTTCTACTACTCCCTTCCCCACACAACAAACACACACACATTCTCCTTTTCAGAAACACTATGGTCTTACATTGTCTTATCTCAGACCCACTTGGACACCAATTTGTTGTCTCTCAGAGGAAAGGAGATCTTTAACTAACTATATATATACACTTCTATTACCCCCTCCCTTCCCAAAACCCAGGGATTGTGTTTTTCTTATTTTATGAAATATGATCTGTCTTGTCATTGTGTAAAGACACACAACTGTAACCTGTAGTCAACAGGTCTGGTCAGGCTACAGGTATAGTCTACAGCTGTTGTCTTAGCTGGAAAACACACATCATGCATGCACGCTCACACACAAAACTAAAAGGTGAACCATACGACCATCAGGTCAGCCTGTCCTGCAGGTATTGTTATGCAATGAATGTTTACTTACCCAAATGAACTGTTAAACAAATTAAACTGTTCATATTTGTTTGGTCGAGCATCCCAAGGTACTGTTGTCTTTGGTTGTTAGCTAAAGGTAACTTCCTTTGATGATGCGGGTGATGTTTTACACCAGCATAGTAGTTCATTTTAGCAGCTTCAATGGAAATGATGGTTAGCCTAGAACCCTAAATAAAGGCTACAAAAGATTATCCAGGGGAGTGTTAGAGCTATAATATATTGTAACGGGGTGGTACAGTACACATCGGAATTGCCTGTAGCTCTAATATTGCTACTATAGCCCACATTATATATATAGGCTCCATGTACATGCTGCAAAGAAATTACTCATGTAGGGCTAATAGAGATAGGCTATAGCGGTCTCTTTGTTTCATTGATCCTTACCTGCAGGTCAGCTTTATCCAGCTGTGCCTCCTTCTCTCCTACATCGCTGTCACTACCACTCGCTGAAGGGTCCGCAACCAGCCTCTCCAGGCACGAGGACCCCAGCGAAGAGCTCTTGTGGTGGGACTGCACCAGCTGTACTAGCGTGGGCTTCGGGATTCCCGAGCCGCTAACGACTCCCTGTGTGTCGGGCTGCTGCATCGTCTCTTCGCCCGCCTGTCTGGAGCTGTGGCTGGTGCTCGGGTCCACTTTGCCGCAGAGGGGCGACTCCTGCAAGTCCAAACCCACCGGTTCGGAGAATAGGTCGGGCTGTGAGGAGGAGATCACCCGATCCAAAACAGCGTGTTTTTTCTTCTTCCGAAACATCCACAATGATCCCTTCTCCTTTTTCTCATCTGGGTTTCTGGCGCTGAGTTTGGGGCTAAGGATAGGTTTGGCTCTCGCTTGAAATTGTTTCCACATTGTGTTTTGGTGGGACGAGGACAAGGAGGCTTCATCGTCGTTCTCTTCACTTTTCTCCATTCTCTCCTGCTCGTTCTCTCTCTGTGTGGTGCGCTGCTGCTTTCGAAACGATAAGTGTCACAGCCTGATGGACTGACAAGGCGCACTGGAGACCAGCAGCTATTGCGCATTACGCAGTTTCTCCTTTGAAGACACCGCAACGTTGCTTCGATGCTCTCTGTAGGGTAGACCAATGGAGTGAGCGATAGTAGCTTAATTGCTTTACGCGGAAGTACGCTGATTTGCCGTGAATGGTAGGCTACTCTGCAAAGGGGGTGTTTGCATTTTGACCAGATGTTTCAAAACAAGCCTATTCAACAACCCGCAGGGTGCCAAAAGATTCCTGTCTGTACATCAGGTAGACTACAAACAAATAGGCATGTGCATAATAAATGATCAAATTAATATTACATAATGTGAGTAGCCTACCATCAAACTAGACATGCTGTTATTTTATACCAAGCTGGTTAAATAGACCTATTTAAGCCAGGGGTGTAGGCATCGGTGGGGCTGGTTGGGCCCAGGCCCACCCACCAAAAATAAAATGCTCTTTAATTATCAATGTTCCAAATGGGACATTATTTGTCTTTTTACCTACACATGCAAAAACCCTCAGATATAAATAGTAGTTAAGCAGTGCACTGGGTTAGTCAGATTTGATTAAATATAACAGAACAGATGACATGGCATGACATTCACTCTCACTGGATGGTTTGCCAAAAAGAACTAACTGAAAGCCACACCACCAGTAATCCATGAACATGACTGCATTGAGGCATATGCCACTGTGCTTCTGCAGCTAAATGCACCATGCCTCTGCCTATTTCATTTGCTCATTTAGCAAATAAGAGAGTTCATAGTACAGTGCCTTTATCACAGTCAACACACCTATATTTGAGCTTTAATTAACTTAAAAAATGCAGCATTTTCTCTCAGATATCACGTTTCAGGTAAGACCAAAATGCAGACTGTGTTGAAGTAACAATGTTTATCACAGCCACAGGGGCAGGCAAACAACAGGTCAAGACAGGCAGAGGTCGATAATCCAGAGTAGTGGGGCAAGGGTACAGGACGGCAGGCAGGCTCAGGGTCAGGTCAGGCAGAGGTCGGTAATCCAGAGTAAGGGCAAAGGGTCAAAAGGGTCAAAGGCAAGGGTCAAAACCAGGAGGGCGAGAAAACGAGAGACTGGGGAAAAGCAGAAGCTGAGACAAAACGTTGATTGACTTGACAAACAAGACGAACTGGCAACAGACAAACAGAGAACACAGGTATAAGTACCCAGGGGATAATGGGGAAGATGAGTGACACCTGGAGGGGGATGGAGACAAGCACAAGGACAGGTGAAACATATCAGGGCGTGACAGTAGAATAGCATGCGATGAGCTATAAAACTGCACATTTATCTCTCTGCCCAATGCAAAATATGTAGAATTGCAGGAAATTTGCTTTAAAACAGTAACATTTTCTCTCAGCATCATGGCAAAAAGTGTAAAAATAGCATGAGATTAGCTATAAAACTGCTAATTTTTCTCTTTGCCCCCCGACAAAATCTCTAAAATATCTGGAAGTTAGTCTCTTTCCCCCTTCCAAGTTTCTGCAGGCCCACCACCAACGAATTCTTGGCTATGCCACTGATTTATCCAACCATTTCCCCTGAGCACCTTTTACAGATCGGCCTTATCTGAAGTCCCTCCATATAATGTACACTGAGTGTACAAAACATTAGGAACACCTGCTCTTTCATGACATCGACTGACCAGGTGAATCCAGATGAAAGCTATGATCCCTTAATGATATCACTTTATAAATCCACTTCAATCAGTGTAGATGAAGGGGATGAGACAGGGAATAATGTTTTGCCTTGAGACAATAAGACATGGATTGTGTATGTGTGCCATTCAGAGTATGAATGGGCAAGACAACATTTTTAAGTGCCTTTGAACAGCATATGGTAGTAGGTGCCAGGTGCACTGGGTTGAGTGTGTCAACAACTATTGCGCTGTTTTTTACGCTAAACAGTTTCCCGTGTGTATCAAAAATGGTCCACCACCCAAAGCACTTCCAGCCAACTTTACACTGTGAGACGCATTGGAGTCAACATGGGCCAGCATCCCTGTCGAACGCTTTTGACACCTTGTGAGGCTGTTCTGAAGGCAAAAGGGGGTCCGGTATATCAGGCTATATAATTATATCTAATGTATTTTAAATGTGAGATTACAGAAAGGGGGAGGAGTGGCCATACCGTATGTATGTCAAATTGAATTTCATAGCATCCACTTATATTAATATTTCTGTTCCCAATAAATGTTTGCTCCTGGTTGCAAAATGCTAATCCTCGTTTAATTAAGGAGAAGCAAAAGAGCGAGATAAAGCTATATTTCGTAGTATATACTGTATATATACAGTTGAAGTTGGAAGTTTACATACACTTAGCTTGGAGTCATTAAAACTTATTTTTCTACCACTCCACAAATTGCATGTTAACAAACTATAGTTTTGGCTAGTCGGTTAGGACATTTACTTTGTGCATGACACAAGTAATTTTTCCAACAATTGTTTACAGACAAAAAAAAAATGTTTTACTTCTAACTCACTGTATCTAGGATTAAATGTCAGGAATTGTGAAAAACTGAGTTTAAATGTATTTGGCTAAGGTGTATGTAAACTTCCGACTTCAACTGTATATATATATATTTTACTTTCACTTACTTAGCTACTGTAGCAAATGCAGCTAGCTAGTTTGAGTAGGCTAAACACCCGGTTCAAAGAGAGGGATGCTATGTTAGCTAGCTGGCTATGGCTATCCTACACTGGAACTCTTCAAAGTCAAGGTAAGCTTTTGGTTTTATTAATTTATTGCCACCTGGGCCAACTGGTGTAATTGCTAAATTGCTTGCGGTACACTGTACTGCACGATTGTAGCAGATTTACTAACGCGTTAGTTCTAGTAGCTATGTGGACTATGACATTAATATGGTGAAAACGATGTAGCGCTTAGCTGTTATGGTATGAAAGTTTGGCTTGGAAAGGTTTTTTCGCCTGGTCACAGGCAGCTGATGTATTGTGCACTGAAGTCCACAAGGGAAGGGAAAAGGTGAGAGGAGATGCGAGAAGGAATTATATATACAGCGAGCAAAGTGATCATGCAGTTTATCTGTGGCTGCTACTGTAGTTCTGTATTTGTGTGTGATCAGGGGTGTATTCATTCTGCCAATTCTGTTGAAAAACGTTTCTTATTGTTTGCATCTGTTGGACTAATGATTACAACCTAGATCAGCTAGATGCAGGCAAGAGTGTGCAAGATGCCATTGAATGTGTCACTGTCTGTCACCTTGAATACTCAAATTTCCTTCGACCTATACACATATGTTGTGCACTTTCATTCGTAGGCTAGGTTGTAGCAACCTCATGATGGGTATCGTGAAAAATGTTGTATCATGTAGTAGCCAATACATTTCAATTTTACATTAAGCTGGGTGAATGGAATATGAATGACAGTCATTCAATATGCTGTAATAGAAATAAGGCCATGGTCATAAAAAAATGATTTTGTTGGCACCGATTGTCCCTGGATCTAATCCTTGATTTTCTTCTGAGCTACAGCATCTGAGCTCAATCAGATGAGACACAAGGCCTAGGCCAAAGCAAGGAAAACTGACTCGGTAGTGGATTGGAAGTCTTTCAGACAACTGAGAAACAGATGTACTATCTCGATTAAGAAAGCCTCATTTTGTAAAACAGTTAATGAATATTAATGCACTGAAGCATACAAATTCTTCTTATTCCATACCTCTAAGCAAGTTCTGTCTGACTCTGGCATCATTACTGAGAAGAATGGGAGAAGTGACGCTTTTAACCAGCATTTTATTATTTCGGCAGATTTTTTATTTGAGAGAAACAGTTGTTTAATTGACCCTGGTCAGTCAGTCGACTGCTCTTCCTTCTTCCAGCCTCTATCTCCGCTGCGTCTCTAGTTATAAATGATGTGGTTAACTGTATGGATAAAAGACACCATTGTGCTGCCCTTTTCAAATCCCTGTCAAAGGCCTTTGATACTGTTGATCGCTCACTGCTAATTCAGTCTTTCCTCAATAATTGAGGAAAGACTCTGTCTCTGAATTAGCAGTGAGTGATAGGTATTGGTTTAGACCAGGCTGCACGTAGCTGGTTTAGAAATCACTTGAAAGATAGAACTCAATATGTATTTACTGATGGTAATAAATCAGGTTTTATGGACATAACGAAAGGTGTCCCGCAGGGGACAATTCCTTGTCCTGTAGTTTTTTCCTGTTTACATTAACAATATTGACAACAACAAGAAAAGACCTGATTTTGAATGCCGATGATATTGTTGTATATGCTATTGCCCCCACGGTTGACCAGGCTCTATCTCAACTACAGACTGCCTTCATTATTTTACAGATAAAACATTATTGACCTGAAATGAGTATTGAATGCAGGTAAAACTAAGTATGTATTGTTCTCTCGAGCACATACAAATAAAAATGGGGGTCTTTTTCTAAGATAGTGATGTATTTTTATTTAATTAAAATGTCTAACTCTTTCAGAGTATGAGATTATCCTTCCCATAATGTATGCCTTTAAAGCATCCCAACTTATGTTTGGTGGTTGGCTTTTCTCTGTCCTCTATGTCTACATTTGCAATGTTAATGGTCTTTTTTTTTTCATTGACATATTTTAATACATTTCGGATGTTGAAAATGATCTCTGTTCATTCTCCATATTCTGTCACTAAGTGTATTTCCTGTTGGTGTAATTAAGCATGATACAGGAGAATGATCCGATATCACTACATCATGGATTTTAGAACCCAGAACAGTATATTGTTGAGTGCATTTTTGGAAATAAAATGGAGTCAATTCTTCAATAGCTTTTCTTACTTTGAGAAAAAATGGAGTAGTCATTTGTAGTTGGAAATAATCTTCTCCAGGTGTCCTGTAAAATATTTGTAAAGCGTACTTTTTTCAGCCTCTTTGAAGGTTCCTTGAATTTCCCATTTTTATTGCGATGTCTGTCTAACTTGCTGAATTATTGATTCGGGTCACCTGCTAAAATAATAGTTCCTGTCTGGGTTTGATCTAAAATAGCTTGAATTATATCTAAAACACCAGGTTTGCCCCTGGGGGATACACATTGAAATCAATGTGTAATTTTTCCCCGTGTAATGTACAATAAAACATTTGGTCCGTATGTTCAGATACAAGGGAAAAGTGTTTATTCTTATTCATCAGGATGCCTACACCTCTGCCGTTACTACTGTTAGGTGGCAGCATAGATCTCTACAACCCACTTCTCTTTAAATATTGCATTTTTCATTAAAAATAATTTTTTGTAACTCTTGCAGAAAAAAACCCATCTGCTGACAATCTATTTAAATGTTCAAGAACCTGTGCACATTCCATGTAATAAGTTGGATGTTGCTGGCCTCTACTTTGCCTTGTCTCAAAGTTTGCCTTGTCTGTTCCGTCTGTCATTGAAGAACCAGATAAAACATTACAGCAGTCATGTCAAATGAAAGCCGTGGACATCTTATGGATATGGGAGTCAGAGTATGAATACAAATGTATTGTATACATGACATAGAGTATTTAAAACGTGTGAACATGTAGGAACATAAAACATAAAGCAAAGTACTTCTTTGTACTTTGAGGTGCTGTTCCTTTTTAGGGTTTTTAAGCTCCAACTCCTCTCCTAATGTACCAGAAATCTGTGGATGATGTCATTGTAAACACATTGGAGAAAGACTGCCACTTAAATACTGTGGTCAGTTTGTAATACCTTGTGAATTAAAATAAAGTATAATGGCTGATGGGGCTCTACCTGGGGAGAGTGGGTCCACCGAGAGACCAAAGTGAGATGAGTGGAAGCACCACACCCACTTCAAGGGAGTGTCTGATGCCCTCCAAGCTCCCCCGTCCTGATCCCTTTAATAAGCCCATCTCCACTCTCGCTAATAACCACCATTGGATCTTAAATATAATCACAAACAAGGAATAATAATGATTTGACCTCCTAATTTGTCCAGAACTATTATATATTTTACAGCTGGTTTGCAATTCACAAAAATAAATACAATTACATTGTTGTATAGATAAATCCTTACTTCCTTCCCTCTTTCCCAAGCAAAACGTTTGAACAGCTCCACCTCCCGCTCTGTCACGACTTCCGCCGAAGTCGGCTCCTCTCCTTGTTCGGACAGCGTTCGGCGTTAGACGTCATCGGCTTTCTAGCCATCGCCGCTCCATTTTTCATTTATCCATTTGTTTTGTCTTGTTCCCTGCACACCTGGTTTTCATTCCCCAATCACACTACATGTATTTATGTAGCGTCTTTGTGTGAAATTGTTTTGTGTTACGTGTCAGTTTTGACACGCTAGACTGGTGTTCGTTTATTCCGTGTTTATCACTTTTGCCATTTGGCTGGAGGTTTTGACGCAGTGGCGTCCGTCTGGTTTCTCCTGCCTTAATAAAGTGTGCGCCTCTTCACAAGTCTCTGCTCTCCTGCACCTGACTCCGCTCCCAGTACGCACATCATTGACACGCTCCCAGTTTTCCTCCCCCCTTTACCTCCCCCCCAAGCCAAGCTTGTCACACCCTGCCATCCTTAACCACCCTTTTCCCACCGAAGCTAAGGTTGTCACAACCTCCCATCCTTGCCAACCCTTAGTCACCCAAGTGAAGTTTGTCCCACATCTTTTCCCATGCACCCTCCCTTTTTCCTCAGACACATTTACACCTATCCATACATCGACTTACTCATCCATTCTCATTCAACATATACCCGATGCCTCTACGCACAAATTTTCTTCCGCTGTTCTACACATCACCATTGTTCACACTCTCATTCATATGCACACACACACACACACACACACACACACACACACACACACACACACACACACACACACACACACACACACACACACACACACACACACACACACACACACACACACACACACACACACACACACACACACACATCCATAGAACAGTTATTGAAATACATGCTACAATTCCTCTTTTGTATAGTCTTTTCAGTATCCATGTAGATAATTGGCATCGGCTACTTCTATTGTTATATCCTCGAGAAGAACAGGTACCACTATACTTTAAAAAATAATTCAAGCTCTGTCAAATTGGTTGTTGATCATTGCTAGACAACCATTTTCAAGTCTTGCAATAGATTTTCAAGCTAATTTTTGTCAGACCTTTAACTCGGCCACTCAGAAAAATTCACTGTCTTCTTGCTAAGCAATTTCAGTGTAGATTTGGCTTTGTGTTTTAGGTTATTGTCCTGCTGAAAGGGGAATTCCTCTCCCAGTGTCTGGTGGAAAGCAGACTGAACCAGGTTGCCCTCTAGGGTTTTGCCTGTGCTTAGCGCCATTCTGTTTCTTTTTTATCCTGAAGAACTCCCCAGTCCTTAACGATTACAAACATACCCATAACATGATGCACCCACCACTATGCTTGAATACATGGAGAGTGGTACTCAGTATTGTTTTGTATTGGATTTGCCCCAAACATCACACTTTGTATTCAGGACAGAAGGTTCTTTGCTTTGACACATTTTTTGCAGTATTACTATTTTAATACTTTACTTTAGCCTTGTTGAAAACATGATGCATGTTTTGGATTTTTTTAAATTCTGTACAGGTTTCCTTCTTTTCACTCTGTCAGTTAGGTTAGTATTGTTGAGTAACTACAATGTTGTTGATCCATCCTAGATTTTCTCCTATTACTGCCATTAAACTCTGTAACTGTTTTACAGTCACCATTGGCCTTATGGTGAAACCCCTGAGCTGTTTCCTTCCTCTATGGCAACTGAGTTCTTTGTAGTGACTGGGTGTATTGATACACCATCCAAAGTGTAATTAATAACTTCACCATGCTCAAAGTGATATTCAATGTCTGCCAATTCGTTTTTTTACCCATTTACCAATAGGTGCCCTTTTTTGCGAGGCATTGGAAAACCAACCTGGTCTTTGTGGTTGAATCTGTGTTTGAATTTTACTGCGTGACTAAGGGACCTTACAGATAATTGTATATGAGGTAGTCATAAAACAATCATGTTAAACACTATTATTGTACACAGAGTGGGTCCATGCAACTTATTATGCGACTTGTTAAAAACAAATTTACTCATAAACTTATTCAGGCTTCCAATAGCAAAGGGGTTGAATACTTATTGAATTAAGACATTTCAGCTTTTCATTTTTTCTAAATTTGTAAACATTTCTAAAAACATATTTAGACTCTGGGGTATTGTGTGTAGGTCAATGACCAATAATCTCAATTTAATATATTTTAAATTTGTCACGAATCCCGCCGAAGATGGTGCCTCTTCCTGTTCGGGCGGCGCTCGGCGGTCGTCGTCACCGGCCTACTAGCTGCCATCGATTCTTTTCTTTTTGTTTCTGTTAGTTTGGGCTGATTGGGTGCACCTGTTTTGAGTTTAGTTTTGTGGGTAGGCTATTTAAGGGCAGGTAGCCCGCTGGCTTTTGTGCGGGCTTGTTTATCTGTTATTTGGTGTTGGATTGTTATGTGGATTTATTATTTTTTCTGGACAGTTTAGTCCGGTGTTTTTGGACTCGTCTTTTCATGCGCCCGTGTGTTTAGGGCATGATCGTTTTCCCTGTCAACTGGAAAATAAATCCACTTTCTTGAAACCCTGCTCTCTGCGCTTGACTCCTCCACCCAGTACTCCTAGCAGCTCTGACAAAATTCAGGCTGTAACACAACAAAATGTGGAAAAATATAACGTATGTGAATACTTTGTGAAGGCACTGTAACTGCCAACAATGCTGGTGATCACCATGTGGGAGAAGTCAGAGCTCAGGAATGATAGACACATTTTCTACTAGTAATTACCAGTTGGAGGGCCGTTCAAGTGGATTTTTCCCAGTCGTATGTGGTAAATTCCCACTTCCCACTTGGTTACGAACACAGGATTAGGTACAATCATTACTGCACTTTTAAATGTAGTTGGGAGCAATGTGCTGTGTATTTGGGGGCATTGTCTAAAATATGTTGTATTTGTGCCAACCGTCAGTGGAAATGTTGTACCAGTTTAAGTGGTTTCATCGTTATGTTGATGAAGGTTGAGCACCTCTTTTGACACTGTCAGTTTTGCAATCTTTATAAGAACTTGTGACACTCAAGAGCGGCACTGTTAACCTTTTATTGCAGTGGGCTAAATCAGGGTCACACAGAGTGACTCTTGGCAGTCTTAAACAAATCTACTTTGAAGCAAAAGTCTTCACCTCACACACATAGTTATGGGCTTACAAAAAAGAAGACGCCTGTACCATGTTGGATATAGAGTTGAAATGTATTCAATTTTGAGTTTGCATCCCACTGTTAACCTTTATATACATCACAGAAGACTGAAATATAATACAATTAATAATTTACTATCAACTAGTTGCAAGTAGTTTATTAAAAAATTCACAGTAACTTACTGTAGCTAATCTGTCACACTCACTGACCTGACGGTCTGCTACATAGGTAAGTGAGTATTACAGTAACATGGTGACTAGCTATGAATTAAACATTGCATGGCTCTTTGTCATCACATGCACTTACATTATTTCAGCCTTGTTAACTGACAATATACAAGGTTAATGTTTATGAACAGAATTCAACAGAGCATATTAACTGGGATGACATTCCCGCTCATGGGAGACCAAAAAGTAGTGATGTTACGTTTGATACTGGAGCTCCGAGGCATGCGTCAAAATCGCTAAGCGGTTTACTTTCGAAGCAGTGTGCCGATGCTTGCATCAGAAGCACATGATCAATGGCGTCCGAAGCTTCATTTTGTCGAACAACCACCTGATTGGTTTGGTATTGGTTTGGTAGAAGACAAAAAGGACACGGTGTGTGCGGTGTCGTCTCTAATAATTTGTCTGTTCTAAATTCTTCTGATCAGCAGGTGCCACTAGCGTGTTAATCAAAGCCTCGAGCAATGAACCTATTTTCGACCTAATTGGCTGGAAATGATCAATGCTTCAGGAAGTTTTGTTTCCCCATCACTACCAAAAAGAACTTGCTGAAAGCCGCACCACAAATAAGCCACTCCTGCAATCTTCTGATAGGCTGCCGCTGCTACAGTATGCTGCAAGTGATGTGCATATGTGACTCACCACCTGGATTCGGTCTTATGTAGCAAAATGTGAAATGGTGTTTTTTTACATTGGATAAAAGTAGAGACTCAGAGCTAGAAAATGGTATATCATACACTGCATTTAAGGAACAATGGGAAAGTAATTCTGCATTGAAAGTTGATCAACTTGTAAACTCACTTTTGAGAAAATCGCATTTGAATGTTTTGGTATCTAGTAAAGAGCTCTTCTTTGTCTACACCCATTCAGCATCGTTCACACCCTCTTAAGCTTTAGCCCTACCCATCTCGTTTCGCTCTCAGAGGTCACCCATGAAGCTCTGGCCAATTATTTGTTTACCTCAGGATAACATAAAAACAGCCTAACCAGCTCTGCTGGTAACAATTTCAATACGCTTTTCTGCAGACGTTTACTGACACCGGCCATATTCAACG
Source organism: Salvelinus namaycush (assembly GCF_016432855.1). Classification (NCBI taxonomy): domain Eukaryota; kingdom Metazoa; phylum Chordata; class Actinopteri; order Salmoniformes; family Salmonidae; genus Salvelinus; species Salvelinus namaycush. Next base: position 10,029,720 of record NC_052332.1, on the reverse strand, counting down.
GGTGTTTTACACATGCCACGTAACGTTAGCTAACGAGCCAGCCAGCTAATGTTAGCTAGTTAAACAACAATTAACAAAGTGCCAACAATGCCTAACATTAGGCTCTAACTAGAAAAGCAAACTGCTCTGGGATACGAATAATAACGTCCGCTAGGGAACCAGCCAGCTAACTTTAGCTAGCTAGCTAACAGTACACTTTAGCTTGAAATGAAGCAACTTTCTGTCAAAATTAGAAATGTGTCATATCTGAAAATGAAAATTCCTTTCAGGAATGCCATACCACAGTTGCCCTTAGTTTGAAGATGTAATCCGGAGACTGGTGTTTTCTCCATCTCTTTAGCTATCATACTCTAATTCCACTGATTTCCAAACTCGATCCTCCAGAAAATGGAGAGCAACACTTATGCAGCTCCACTACACAATGCACAATACAAGCCGCGTTCGACAGGATTACCAACACAGACTGACGAGCTCAAATAGACAGACGCCTTCAATATGGCAGACCAATCCGAACTCCTCTCTCGGCATATCCAGCCCACACATTATATCAGCCAATCATGGCTAGTGGGAAGGTTGCTCACTTTCTGTGGCTTAACCAACAAACCAACAAGGCTCGTAATTTAACAATTTTATTCGTATTTACAGATGGCATACACGTTTGTTATTAAGGCACATGAAAGTTCACATGTTCGAGAAGGTATTTCTGCAAAAAAAAACATTTTTTACATTCAAACGGATCTCCTGTGAAGTCGTGACTTGCGACATACGCCTAGTTTCCTGAATCGGGTCACATATTGTCAACAGAAATGTCAGTGAATGCAAAGTGGGCTACCGGCAAGGATTGCTAGTGACAGCAAGTGTCTTGTAAGTTACTGGCAATGTAGTTTTGACTTTTACAATAACTTACAGATAAGTAGTTTGGAGTTGAAAATTGACAAACTCACAGCAACAAGTTTCCATTAAGTTACTGGAAAATGCAAATTAACCTCTTTTCAGTGCAGCTCATCACTTACAACATTTGCAGAGCCGTGTTAAAGGAATTTCTCAACTAACATTGGCATAACCATCAAACACTTAAACTGCTCCAACACTTCCTCTGATGGTTGGCACAAATATACATATATTTAACCATGCCCCCAAATATGCTAATGCACTCTAACCAGTACATTGTTCACACCTATATTTTAAAGTGGAGTGATGATCGTACCTTATATTCAAAATATTGGGCAGAAAAATCTCTCATACCTACAAGGTACCGAACTGTACCATGTGAGTTTATATGTGTACCTGGGAAGTGTACCTTTTACCTTTTTGTACACAGGGGATCAACACTGTACCCTAACCATACCTTCTTTTTTGAGTGTGTTAATATATGTTTCAAACAGAAGGTATGAACCTGGTGGCACTGCAGAAACATTGATCCACTCTCAACCAAGAGGTTGCAGTTTCAAATCCCCAAATAATTATTGTTTACTCTACATCAAGTGTCCTTGAGCATTGGTGGTGATAATTGTTCAATTATTTACGTGATTCTGGGTAGGTTTTAGCAAAGTGCAGAAATGCATTCTTGACAATAAATCTGTGGCCATGTCTCTTTTATGCTTACAGATCTGGTGCTGTAGCTGCACTGTAACAAGACATTACAGGTTGTAGCCAACAAGGGGTTATTAGTTCAAATCCCATTTAAGGCCGAGTACATTAAATGTAACTAGCTACAATCTTACTGCTAAAAATAAATGATGCAGGGAGTTGATGTATCATTTCAACTTTCATTTGTTGGCAGGTAAACATGTTACATATATTACGGGAAACATTACGGGAAATTATTAAGTCTAAAATGTTTCTCTGTAATTGGTCAAAACATGTATTTAACTATTAAATAAAGAATTTGATTAAAACAATGGAGTCACGCAATATGTGAACAGTGTAGGCTACTGTAATTCACTCTGGATAGACTGGACTACTTTAAAATGGATATAGCCTCAATGAAGCTGCCCATGCTGTCACAGACATTATAATGGCACAGATACAAAGATGAGTCCTCTATCTATCTCTATGGTACATATGCACAAGGTTACATTGAATGGAGACAGTATGAGGAGGGTGGAATTGAGGAAAGGATGTATATTCTGGTATAAGAAGACTGTTTGCTTACTGCTAACACCTTGATCCTCCCTCGGATCTTCCATTGTGATTTCTCCCTCTCCCAGTCCAGAGCTCTCCAGGGGTGGCTTGTCTCCACTGACTGTTCAGGAAAAACAATAACAATGAAGAACTTCGAACAAAGCATGCTGGGGTAAAGAGAGAGAGAAAAGCGATTACTCACAGTTAGGTCCATCAGACATACTCCTATTTCCCTTTAGAATTGGTGGAGTTGATGTCTTTGCTATTTCCAAATTCTCCCAGTTTCTCCGATCCCATTCCTGATTGAGAAGTTGTGAAATCTTCTCAGTGGCTTCATCATCTGCCCGTGGAATGATCCCTGTCTCCACTGGTTTATGGATCTCAGTGCTCAGGCAAAATAAATGTTTCCTGCCATCGTCTCCTCTATCTTCTCCAGCAGCTCTGTGACCTGAGCGTCTGTGTCTTTACCCTTACTGTCAAAGACATGATACCTGTTCCCACATTTCTCTATAAGCCAATGCAGGACCTTCCCTTCACTCTCAATGTGCTGCTCGATAGTTGTGTCTCCCAGACATGCCCCCCGGGTAAAGACCACTATAGTGTGTCTCCAGACTCCCTCTCCTAGCAGCTTCATGTTGTCCTGTGTCACCTTCCTCTGTTCCTCAGCAAACGCTGTGTCTACAGGAATCATCAGGAGGACAGCATTGGGAAACGGACAACAAAGAGAAACACCCTTCAGGATTTCTGACTTCACCGAGGGAGAAGTGAACTCGGCCAGAAAGAATTTCCACCATCCGGGTGTGTCCACGACAGTGACTTGCCTCCCCCCAACCTTACCCGCCTGTTGTGTAGATTTTACGCTTCTCCTTCCAGCCTCAAACTTAGAAGTGTCCAAGATGGCGTTTCCAGCAGCACTTTTCCCAACAAAGACCCACCCCAGCATTAGGAATCTCAGTTTGGTTAGGATGTGGGTCTCCTCTGTATAAAATAAATTCATAAAATATCAATTCAAGTTCATAAAAACATAGAACATACAACCATTTAACCTTCACAAAACTATTACTCGCGGACATCCTAATAGAGATGTTACATGATCATTGGAGCTGTAGAATTATGATTATTAAGGTATTATAGTGGAGATCAGTGCAATTTTGTGGAGGTATAATAAATGGGTATGTGCAGGTGGAATTGTTGCTTAGAGCATATTTAATCATGTGGTTCCTATTGTCTCTCCTGACCATTTATTTATTAAGATGTGTGATTCACTCCTGAGTAGATATACCAACCTTTCAGAAGTGCATTTAGTTTCTTCCTTTCCTTCTGTGTTTTCAGACGTCTTTCTTCCGATCTCTCCACCACTCCCCTTCTCTTCTCCTCAATGTTCTGCAACACTGCACCCTCAACTTCAAAGTGGCTCCCATTGTTCCCTGCCACCATCTCCTCTATCTTCTCCAGCAGCTCTGTGACCTCAGTGTCAGTGGCATTACCCTTACTGTCAAAGACGTAGTACCTGCTCCTACATTTCTCAATGAGCCACTGGAGTGCCTCCCCTTCATTCTCAATGTGCTGCTCAATGGTTGTTGTGTCTCCCAGACCGTCTCCATAGGTGAACAGCACAATAGTGTAACCCCAGACTCTCTCACTGAGAAGCTCCAGATGTCCCTCTACTGATTTCCTGCTTGCTTCTGTGAACCGACAGCCTCAACCACAAGTATGAAAGCATGGGGTCCAGGGTGGCACAGAGATGTACTGCTTATAAGTTCTCTCTTAACCAACTCTGATGTGTCACCTAAACAATATTTCCTCCACCAGCCAGGAGCTTTGACCAGAGTGACCTTCTTCCCTCTCACTCCTCCACCTCTCTTCTCACACTGGGCAGTGATTCCCCCCGATTGAAAAGCCTCTCTACCTAGGATTGTGTTTCCAACAGAGTGCCTCCCAGACATTTGTGGCCCCACATTCAGTACTCTCCGCTCTGAGAGATAGAAAGTGAGTGGAGGAGGAAAAGGGTAGAGAAAGATAAGAGAGGGAGGGTGATGGAGAGGTAGAGGGGGAGAAAGAAGGAGGATGAGGGCGAGAGAAAAATAATGAGGGAATGAGAGAGGAGAAGGGTATACAAGGGAGAAAATTATTTTTGTTGTTGTTTTCAATTAGTTTCTAATGTCATTAGGAAACATGGCAACTAACTAAACTTCAAAACATTGTATTCTCCTTTAAAACCAATGCCTTCCATGGAGTTCAATCTGATTAACACACTGTAAAACAGTAACTGCCCTGTAATGAATACTCAGGGAGAAAAAGGTGTAGATTCACACGCAGGTGTTTATTTTGCCTTCGCAGAAGGCAGGAATTGTGGTCAAAGGCAGGCAATGGTCATACACAGGTAGACAAACAGGCAGGTGACTCAAAACTAGGACTGAAAGCTAACTGGTTCTCACAAACGAGCCAGGAACAGGCTTAGTAGAGTCAAAATGAACAATACCTCACAAAGGCACAAACAGAATGAACTGAACTAAATAAGGAGCTGATGAGACCAGGTGAGTTCAACTAACACAGGTGAAATCAATGATCAAAAATGAAGGACAGGGCTACGTTCAAGAACACAAAGAAACAATTTATATATTGCAGAACTTATTGTACTTATATATCTCAATAGGAGAAGGTGCTGTACTGGTGTACTAAATAGGTTGTACATGTATACTAAATGAGAAAGTAACTGAAGGACTCACCTCTTTCATAGTTGGATTCAGACTTTTCCTCCATTTTTCTCAGAATTTTGTTATAAAAACCCAAAAGATTTGGTTTCAGTAAATCTGTGTAGGTCCCAGTGTCTTGGTCTGTGTTAGCCTGAAAGAACAGTGGAAAAAATATTTTCCATACACAGGACCTATAACATAAGAGTAAACAAGGACATTTTCTCCCTGAATGTCAACCCTAGAATAACTAGACTGGTTGCATTTCTCCTTACTGTTTTGGCTCATAATCCACCATACGTGAATCATGTTTTTACCTGTCATAGGGGACGACAGGACTTGTCTCATCCTCACAGGCAGGCAAAGCAGTTGCCCTTAGGCACAGATCTAGGGTCAGTTTACCTTCACCAAATCCTAACCCCATTAGAGGGGGAAAACATAAAGCTGACCTTAGATGAGTGTCTATGAGAAAGTTCATCCAGGGGAGGTGTGGCTGCGTATGAATAACTGTGGCACGTCCCAAAGTATGTGTTATGATGACGTAGTAGATTAACCAGCACAGAACAAAACTGACCGGACTGCATTTTCACAGTGTACAGTAACCTACGATGAGACTATTTGTCGAGGTTTCACACGGCACAGGCGTGTATCAGGAGTAAAACACTGTCCGATGCTAAGCCACACACCCAAACACAAACATTAATATCAGTGAGCATCAAAGGTACAACGGTGGGTTTTTATTGAGTGACGAGCACCAGTGTGAGACATCACTGTGTCTGTGTGGACACAACCTTGATCATGCTGTCATATCTACTCATCTATGTTACGTACAACAATGGGATGGACCAACATACAGGCGTAACATCACCACATTGACAAACAGGTGCGCACGCACACACAGGCACACACACGCACACACACACGCGCACACACACACACACACGCACACACAGGCACACACACACACACACACTTACACACACGCACACACACACACGCACACACACACACACACACACACATACACACTTAAAGGGTGTAATGCAATCTTGTCAAGTGGATGGGTTCTGGTTCTATAAAGTTTTTCATTTGACTTTGATCTAATGATTCTTTATCTAATGTAATCTAAAGAAGACTGTCAGAGTATTGATCGTGCTGTAACACTTTGCCCCTTTTCCGTAAGAGAGCCCTCGTAGACAGAAGTGGTGCTTTACAAAGCCTCAGTCTGTCAATGGAGTAAAGGGAAATGAAATATTTAGTATCGCTTAAAACTTTGGTTGGTTTCATAACTTCTGTCGGACAGGAAATGGCACTGTGGTCTATGTTTCTGGCATAGAGACACATTCTTACAATGTTAGAAACAGAATACATTCATCTGAGCAACATTCTGTGTGATCAAGTAGAGTGCAAAATGCATATCGACCATAATCATAAACAGCCTTATTAAGTACCAAATAGCTTCCCTTGAATACACAAAAAGGGGCTTGGACATCAA